>NC_086448.1:449896328-450158828 GCF_028390025.1 Pseudophryne corroboree
GTGAGTAAGATTAGCGACCCGAGTGGCCGACACAAACACCGGGCCCATCTAGGAGTGGCACTGCAGTGTCACGCAGGATGTCCCTTCCAAAAAACCCTCCCCAAACAGCACATGACGCAAAGAAAAAAAGAGGCGCAATGAGGTAGCTGTGTGAGTAAGATTAGCGACCCTAGTGGCCGACACAAACACCGGGCCCATCTAGGAGTGGCACTGCAGTGTCACGCAGGATGGCCCTTCCAAAAAACCCTCCCCAAACAGCACATGACGCAAAGAAAAAAAGAGGCGCAATGAGGTAGCTGACTGTGCGAGTAAGATAAGCGACCCTAGTGGCCGACACAAACACCGGGCCCATTTAGGAGTGGCACTGCAGTGTCACGCAGGATGTCCCTTCCAAAAAACCCTCCCCAAACAGCACATGACGCAAAGAAAAATAAAAGAAAAAAGAGGTGCAAGATGGAATTGTCCTTGGGCCCTCCCATCCACCCTTATGTTGTATAAACAAAACAGGACATGCACACTTTAACCAACCCATCATTTCAGTGACAGGGTCTGCCACACGACTGTGACTGATATGACGGGTTGGTTTGGACCCCCCCCCAAAAAAGAAGCAATTAATCTCTCCTTGCACAAACTGGCTCTACAGAGGCAAGATGTCCACCTCATCATCATCCTCCGATATATCACCGTGTACATCCCCCTCCTCACAGATTATCAATTCGTCCCCACTGGAATCCACCATCTCAGCTCCCTGTGTACTTTGTGGAGGCAATTGCTGCTGGTCAATGTCTCCGCAGAGGAATTGATTATAATTAATTTTAATGAACATCATCTTCTCCACATTTTCTGGATGTAACCTCGTACGCCGATTGCTGACAAGGTGAGCGGCGGCACTAAACACTCTTTCGGAGTACACACTTGTGGGAGGGCAACTTAGGTAGAATAAAGCCAGTTTGTGCAAGGGCCTCCAAATTGCCTCTTTTTCCTGCCAGTATAAGTATGGACTGTGTGACGTGCCTACTTGGATGCGGTCACTCATATAATCCTCCACCATTCTTTCAATGGTGAGAGAATCATATGCAGTGACAGTAGACGACATGTCCGTAATCGTTGTCAGGTCCTTCAGTCCGGACCAGATGTCAGCATCAGCAGTCGCTCCAGACTGCCCTGCATCACCGCCAGCGGGTGGGCTCGGAATTCTGAGCCTTTTCCTCGCACCCGCAGTTGCGGGAGAATGTGAAGGAGGAGATGTTGACAGGTCGCGTTCCGCTTGACTTGACAATTTTCTCACCAGCAGGTCTTTCAACCCCGGCAGACTTGTGTCTGCCGGAAAGAAAGATCCAAGGTAGGCTTTAAATCTAGGATCGAGCATGGTGGCCAAAATGTAGTGCTCTGATTTCAACAGATTGACCACCCGTGAATCCTTGTTAAGCGAATTAAGGGCTCCATCCACAAGTCCCACATGCCTAGCGGAATCGCTCCGTGTTAGCTCCTCCTTCAATGTCTCCAGCTTCTTCTGCAAAAGCCTGATGAGGGGAATGACCTGACTCAGGCTGGCAGTGTCTGAACTGACTTCACGTGTGGCAAGTTCAAAGGGCAGCAGAACCTTGCACAACGTTGAAATCATTCTCCACTGCGCTTGAGACAGGTGCATTCCACCTCCTATATCGTGCTCAATTGTATAGGCTTGAATGGCCTTTTGCTGCTCCTCCAACCTCTGAAGCATATAGAGGGTTGAATTCCACCTCGTTACCACTTCTTGCTTCAGATGATGGCAGGGCAGGTTCAGTAGTTTTTGGTGGTGCTCCAGTCTTCTGTACGTGGTGCCTGTACGCCGAAAGTGTCCCGCAATTCTTCTGGCCACCGACAGCATCTCTTGCACGCCCCTGTCGTTTTTTAAATAATTCTGCACCACCAAATTCAAGGTATGTGCAAAACATGGGACGTGCTGGAATTTGCCCATATTTAATGCACACACAATATTGCTGGCGTTGTCCGATGCCACAAATCCACAGGAGAGTTCAATTGGGGTAAGCCATTCCGCGATGATCTTCCTCAGTTGCCGTAAGAGGTTTTCAGCTGTGTGCGTATTCTGGAAAGCGGTGATACAAAGCGTAGCCTGCCTAGGAAAGAGTTGGCGTTTGCGAGATGCTGCTACTGGTGCCGCCGCTGCTGTTCTTGCGGCGGGAGTCCATACATCTACCCAGTGGGCTGTCACAGTCATATAGTCCTGACCCTGCCCTGCTCCACTTGTCCACATGTCCGTGGTTAAGTGGACATTGGGTACAGCTGCATTTTTTAGGACACTGGTGACTCTTTTTCTGAGGTCTGTGTACATTTTCGGTATCGCCTGCCTAGAGAAATGGAACCTAGATGGTATTTGGTACCGGGGACACAGTACCTCCAACAAGTCTCTTGTTGGCTCTGCAGTAATGATGGATACCGGAACCACGTTTCTCACCACCCAGGATGCCAAGGCCTCAGTTATCCGCTTTGCAGTAGGATGACTGCTGTGATATTTCATCTTCCTCGCAAAGGACTGTTGGACAGTCAATTGCTTGGTGGAAGTAGTAAAAGTGGTCTTACGACTTCCCCTCTGGGATGACCATCGACTCCCAGCAGCAACAACAGCAGCGCCAGCAGCAGTAGGCGTTACACGCAAGGATGCATCGGAGGAATCCCAGGCAGGAGAGGAATCATCAGAATTGCCAGTGACATGGCCTGCAGGACTATTGGCATTCCTGGGGAAGGAGGAAATTGACACTGAGGGAGTTGATGGGGTGGTTTGCGTGAGCTTGGTTACAAGAGGAAGGGATTTACTGGTCAGTGGACTGCTTCCGCTGTCACCCAAAGTTTTTGAACTTGTCACTGACTTATTATGAATGCGCTGCAGGTGACGTATAAGGGAGGATGTTCCGAGGTGGTTAACGTCCTTACCCCTACTTATTACAGCTTGACAAAGGGAACACACGGCTTGACACCTGTTGTCCGCATTTCTGTTGAAATACCTCCACACCGAAGAGCTGATTTTTTTGGTATTTTCACCAGGCATGTCAACGGCCATATTCCTCCCACGGACAACAGGTGTCTCCCCGGGTGCCTGACTTAAACAAACCACCTCACCATCAGAATCCTCCTGGTCAATTTCCTCCCCAGCGCCAGCAACACCCATATCCTCCTCATCCTGGTGTACTTCAACACTGACATCTTCAATCTGACTATCAGGAACTGGACTGCGGGTGCTCCTTCCAGCACTTGCAGGGGGCGTGCAAATGGTGGAAGGCGCATGCTCTTCACGTCCAGTGTTGGGAAGGTCAGGCATCGCAACCGACACAATTGGACTCTCCTTGTGGATTTGGGATTTCGAAGAACGCACAGTTCTTTGCGGTGCTACTGCTTTTGCCAGCTTGAGTCTTTTCATTTTTCTAGCGAGAGGCTGAGTGCCTCCATCCTCATGTGAAGCTGAACCACTAGCCATGAACATAGGCCAGGGCCTCAGCTGTTCCTTGCCACTCCGTGTGGTAAATGGCATATTGGCAAGTTTACGCTTCTCCTCCGACAATTTTATTTTAGGTTTTGGAGTCCTTTTTTTACTGATATTTGGTGTTTTGGATTTGACATGCTCTGTACTATGACATTGGGCATCGGCCTTGGCAGACGACGTTGCTGGCATTTCATCGTCTCGGCTATGACTAGTGGCAGCAGCTTCAGCACGAGGTGGAAGTGGATCTTGATCTTTCCCTAATTTTGGAACCTCAACATTTTTGTTCTCCATATTTTAATAGGCACAACTAAAAGGCACCTCAGGTAAACAATGGAGATGGATGGATACTAGTATACAATTATGGACGGACTGCCGAGTGCCGACACAGAGGTAGCTACAGCCGTGGACTACCGTACTGTACTGTGTCTGCTGCTAATATAGACTGGTTGATAAAGAGATGTAGTAGTATGTATGTATAAAGAAGAAAGAAAAAAAAACCTCGGGTAGGTGGTATACAATTATGGACGGACTGCCGAGTGCCGACACAGAGGTAGCTACAGCCGTGAACTACCGTACTGTACTGTGTCTGCTGCTAATATAGACTGGTTGATAAAGAGATGTAGTAGTATGTATGTATAAAGAAGAAAGAAAAAAAAAACCACGGGTAGGTGGTATACAATTATGGACGGACTGCCGAGTGCCGACACAGAGGTAGCTACAGCCGTGAACTACCGTACTGTACTGTGTCTGCTGCTAATATAGACTGGTTGATAAAGAGATGTAGTAGTATGTATGTATGTATAAAGAAGAAAGAAAAAAAAAACACGGGTAGGTGGTATACAATTATGGACGGACTGCCGAGTGCCGACACAGAGGTAGCTACAGCCGTGGACTACCGTACTGTACTGTGTCTGCTGCTAATATAGACTGGTTGATAAAGAGATGTAGTAGTATGTATGTATAAAGAAGAAAGAAAAAAAAACCTCGGGTAGGTGGTATACAATTATGGACGGACTGCCGAGTGCCGACACAGAGGTAGCTATAGCCGTGAACTACCGTACTGTACTGTGTCTGCTGCTAATATAGACTGGTTGATAAAGAGATGTAGTAGTATGTATGTATAAAGAAGAAAGAAAAAAAAACCTCGGGTAGGTGGTATACAATTATGGACGGACTGCCGAGTGCCGACACAGAGGTAGGTACAGCCATGAACTACCGTACTGTACTGTGTCTGCTGCTAATATAGACTGGTTGATAAAGAGATGTAGTAGTATGTATGTATAAAGAAGAAAGAAAAAAAAACCACGGGTAGGTGGTATACAATTATGGACGGACTTCCGAGTGCCGACACAGAGGTAGCTACAGCCGTGGACTACCGTACTGTACTGTGTCTGCTGCTAATATAGACTGGTTGATAAAGAGATGTAGTAGTATTTATGTATAAAGAAGAAAGAAAAAAAAACCACGGGTAGGTGGTATACAATTATGGACGGACTGCCGAGTGCCGACACAGAGGTAGCTACAGCCGTGGACTACCGTACTGTACTGTGTCTGCTGCTAATATAGACTGGTTGATAAAGAGATGTAGTAGTATGTATGTATAAAGAAGAAAGAAAAAAAACCCACGGGTAGGTGGTATACAATTATGGATGGACTGCCGAGTGCCGACACAGAGGTAGCTACAGCCGTGAACTACCGTACTGTGTCTGCTGCGACTGGATGATAAATAATGATATAAAAAATATATATATATCACTACTGCAGCCGGACAGGTATATATTATATAATGACGGACCTGCTGGACACTGTCTGTCAGCAGAATGAGTTTTTTATAGAATAAAAAAAAAAACACCACACAAGTGAAGTCACACGACGAGTGTTTAACTTTTTCAGGCAATCACAATATAGTATACTACTAACTATACTGGTGGTCAGTGTGGTCAGGTCACTGGTCAGTCACACTGGCAGTGGCACTCCTGCAGCAAAAGTGTGCACTGTTTAATTTTAATATAATATGTACTCCTGGCTCCTGCTATAACCTATAACTGGCACTGCAGTGCTCCCCAGTCTCCCCCACAATTATAAGCTGTGTGAGCTGAGCACAGTCAGATATATATACATAGATGATGCAGCACACTGGGCTGAGCAGTGCACACAGATATGGTATGTGACTGAGTCACTGTGTGTATCGTTTTTTTCAGGCAGAGAACGGATATATTAAATAAAACTGCACTGTCTGGTGGTCACTGTGGTCAGTCACTAGTAAACTCTGCACTCTCTACACTTCTACAGTACTCCTAAGCTCCAGTAAATCAGGTCAATCTCTCTCTCTCTCTCTCTCTTCTAATCTAAATGGAGAGGACGCCAGCCACGTCCTCTCCCTATCAATCTCAATGCACGTGTGAAAATGGCGGCGACGCGCGGCTCCTTATATAGAATCCGAGTCTCGCGAGAATCCGACAGCGTCATGATGACATTCGGGCGCGCTCGGGTTAACCGAGCAAGGCGGGAGGATCCGAGTCTGCTCGGACCCGTGAAAAAAACCATGAAGTTCGGGCGGGTTCGGATTCAGAGAAACCGAACCCGCTCATCTCTAGTAAATTTACCCCCAGATCCATTGCTGCCAAGATAAAAATATACTTTGATCCTTGCTCACTTATGGTTTTAGTTCACAAGGTACACAATGATCCATACTATAAGCTAAAATGCTAGATAAGTAATGGATTTGGAGACTGTAATAGAAATTGGCTTCCAGGCTGGTTGCAACAAAGCTGAGGGGTGAAAACAAAATGAAAAATTAAAATGCTGTTTAAGGGCCAAATTCAATTAGCCTTGTTAAATTAACCGGAGTGAAAAACTGTGGTAACCTTGGGCTTTAATGCCTGGTCCTATTGTATTCCAGACACTTTTTCACCAGAGATCCTTCTTAAATAACGTCCATTAAATTAACGCGTTAACACATAGAATCTGTGATGAGGTCAAGGACCTAAGTGTTAACAGGGTTGCTGCACACAATAAAAGCATAAAACTTACTTCTCGTTTCAGTTCTGTAATGCATTGACATGTTTTCAGTATAGCCAACTCCAAGTCTTCCATAACATCTTTTGTCTTTTGGGCTTGCTGCAGATTATAAAGAAAAAAAATATTCTGTAAACACATCATCAATCTTGCTTATGTGAAAGTCAACAGATAAAGGGGGAAAGATGTATTAAGCCTTGGAGAGAGATAAAGTACTAACAAGTTCCTGTCGTTTTACAGGATTTGAGGAACATGTGCTAAGCCTTGGCGAGAGATAAATAGGATGGAAATATAGTACCAGCCAATCAGAGCCATGTTACAGGCTGTGTTTGAAAAAGGACAGTTAAGAGTTGATTGGTTGGTAATTTATCTCTCTCCAAGGCTTAGTACATCTGCTCCCTGTGTTAGAAGTTAGAAGCGGACTGGTTGGTACTTTCTCTGTCTCCACGGCTTCATACATCCCCCACAAAGTAACCATATAAGAGGCCCATTTATCAAGACGTTTTAGCTATTTAAAAGTCGTTGCATATGGTAAATGATGCTACAGCCAACACATGATAGGAGCTGATTGGCTGGATCACCGTTTATGTATCTTAGAGGTCTATTTACTAAGCTTTGGATGGAGATAAAGTCGCTGTATATAAAGTACCACCCAATCAGCTTCTATCTGTCATTTTTCGAACACAGACCTGTGACATGGCAGTTAGGAGCTGATTGGCTGGTACTTTATCTCCAGCGACTTTATCTCCATTCAAGGCTTAGTAAATAGACCCCTTAGATAGATAATCTTATTTATATAGCACTAATTATAAGTTTCTATTACTTCTGTCTCTTAAATCTATATTCAGTGACAATTCATACAGGGAAATATTTCTCAATCTATTTGGTGAAAGCTTACAAACTCACAAACTGCATTCACATTTCCTTATAATGTTACAGCACAGAACACATTAATGTTTCGGAGACCTTCAATTAGAGAGCAGATGCATCATTTACGGTTCTTCTGCCCAGTTCACTCTAAGCATGGAGCTACCACATTTAAAAAAAAAAAAAACAATTGTTCACTGACTTTAATATTAATTAAGCGAAATAAGCTTTTTCTATTTTTTTCCTTGATTTATAAAGAGATGAGTTGCTCTATTTTGCATGGCTCCATTTATTTGGCAAAGCATTCTATGTATTTTATTACTATGGCGTACTAAAATGATGACCAATATAATGCTTTTTGACCATAATAAATCGTAATGTGATATTACAAGTTAGTTTGTAAAATTAAACCTTGCTACATAGAAGCCAAAGTAAACCAAATAAAATTACTAAGAATACTAAGAATAATTCCTTTGATACCCAAGTATATAAAATATAATAGGATTTTAATACCTACCGGTAAATCCTTTTCTCTTAGTCCGTAGAGGATGCTGGGGACTCCAAAAAGGACCATGGGGTATAGACGGGATCCGCAGGAGACATGGGCACACTATAAGACTTTGAATGGGTGTGAACTGGCTCCTCCCTCTATGCCCCTCCTCCAGACTCCAGTTAGAGAACTGTGTCCAGGGAGACGGACATTTCGAGGAAAGAATTTATTGTTTAAACATGGTGCGTGTCATACCAGCTCACACCTCGAACATGCCGCAGAACGTGGCATTCAACAGAACACCAGCCGACGGCATGAAAAATATACAGCAAATATGCTGACCGAAAATGTAACACAACCTGTGTGTAAACACGACCAATAATCGCATACCGCATGCCATGCATGAATAACGTCAGCAACCGACTTGACTGAAAAGAAACACCACATGAGTGTAACCACCAATAGCTGCAGATACAGTACGCACTGGGACGGGAGCCCAGCATCCTCTATGGACTAAGAGAAAAGGATTTACCGGTAGGTATTAAAATCCTATTTTCTCAGACGTCCTAGAGGATGCTGGGGACTCCAAAAGGACCATGCGGTTTATACCAAAGCTCCAGACCGAGCGGAAGATTGAGGACGACTCTGCAGCACCGATTGAGCAAACATGAGGTCCTCATCAGCCAGGGTATCAAACTTGTAGAACTTAGCAAAAATGTTTGAACCCGACCAAGTAGCTGCTCGGCAAAGTTGAACCGCCGAGACTCCACGGGCATCTGCCCAAGAAGAGCCCACCTTCCTGGTAGAATGGGCCTTCACCGACTTTGGTAATGGCAATCCAGCCGTAGAATGAGCCTGCCGAATCGTATCACAGATCCAGCGTGCAACAGTCTGCTTAGAAGCAGGAGCATACAGGATAAACAGAGCCTCTGTTTCCCCAATCTGTGCCGTTCTGGTGACATAAATATTCAAAACTCTGACTACATCGAGAGACTTCGAATCAGCCAAAACTTCAGTAGCCACAGGCACCACAATAGGTTGGTTTATGTGAAACGCAGAAACCACTTTCGGCAGAAATTGTTGCCGAAATCTCAATTCCGCTCTATCCACATGGAAGATCAAATAGGGCTCTTGTGAGACAAGCCCGCTAATTCCGACACCCGCCTTGCGGACACCAAGGCCAACAGGATGACCACTTTCCAAGTGAGAAATTTTAACTCAACCTTTCATAAAGGTTCCAACCAGTGTGACATAAGAAACTGCAACACCACGTTAAGGTCCCATGGTGCCACTGGGGGCACAAATGGAGGTTGCATGTGCAGCACCCCTTTCACGAAAGTCCGAACTTCTGGAAGGGTGGCCAATTCTTTTTGAAAGAAAATTGATAAGGCCGAAATCTGCACTTTAATGAAGCCTAACTTTAGGCCTGCACCCACCTCTGCTTGCAAAAAATGGAGAAAACGACCCAGCTGAAATTCTTCCGTAGGAGCCTTCTTGGATTCACACCAAGACACATACTTCCTCCCTTCCTAGCCTGAAGCAAAGTGGGAATGACTTCACCGGAAATACCCTTTCGGGCTAGGATATGGCGTTCAACCGCCATGCCGTCAAACGCAGCTGCGGTAGTCTAGATACACGCCCGGTCCTAGCTGTAACAGGTCCTCTCGTAGATGAAGAGGTCAGGGATCTTCTATGAGTAAGTCTTGAAGATCTGGATACCAAGCCCTCCTTGATCAGACCGGAACCAAGAGGATCGCTTGAACCTTTGTTCTTCTTATGTTTATCACCTTCGGAAAGAGCGAAAGTGGAGGGAACACATAGACCGACCGAAACACCCACGGTGTCACGAAGGCGTCCACTGCTATTGCTTGAGTGTCCCTTGACCTGGAACAATATCCCTGAAGTTTCTTGTTGAGGCGAGACACCATCATGTCTAATTGAGGAATTCCCCAAAGACTTGTCACTTCTGTGAAAACTTCTTGATGAAGACCCCCACTCTCCTGGATGGAGATCGTGTCTGCTGAGGAAGTCTATTTCTCCGTTGTCTGCACCCGGAACGAAGACACGCTAATAGAGCGTTTACATGCCTTTCCGCCCAGCGGAAAACTTTTGCGGCTTCTGCCATTGCCGCTCTGCTCCTCGTTCTGCCCTAGTGGCTTACTTACGCCACTGCTGTTAAGTCATCTGACAGAATTAAGACGGGCAGATCGCGAAGAAGATGTTCCGGTGTAAATAGCTCTTAACTCAAGAATGCTTATTGCAGACAAGCTACCCAGCTTGATCTTTTCCCCTGGAAATTCTTCCCCTGGAAAGACTGCTCCCCAGCCTCAGAGACTTGTATCCATGGACACCAGGATCTAATCCTGGATCCCGAACCTTCGTCCCTCTAGGAGGTGAGAACTGTGAAGCCACCACAGGAGAGATATCCTGGTCCTGGAAAATAGGAATATTTTCCGGTGTATGTGCAAGTGAGACCTGGACCACATGTCCAACTGGTCCTGCTAAAACCACTCTGGCATTTAACCTGCTCACCATATGGCCTCGTAGGCCGCAACCATCATCTTCATCAACGGAACGTATTGATGGGTTTACACTGTTGAAAATTTGATCCGACTCTGGATCCTCAGATCTCTTTCCACAGGAAAAAACAACTCTCAGCAGTTCAGTATCTAATCTTATTCCCACCTCCGACCTCTGCGTCGTAGGGATCAACAACGATTCTCTGTTGAAGAACTGTCAGAGAGAAACAACGATTTGTACCACTTGTTTCTTGACCTCGCTGTAGTCAGGAGAGCGTCCCAGTACAGAATAATAATGGCTCTTACTATTGAAGGAAAACCATCATACTGCCATCACTCCGGTGAAATGGCAATGACAATCCTGAATAGCAAACCCAGGTAAGCTTAATGCGGATGAAACCGCCTTTAAACCCTCTTCTTCTTTTACAGGTTGGAGATCCCTGCCCTGAGAGATTCCATCTTGTAGTTCAACTTCTTAAGTAGAAATCTTTTTTGGGATTGTTCTGACCAAGCTGTCCGGGCTCAGAAGCACGAAAAAGCTTGAACAACAGCTTCTTCTTTTTTTTTCTTTTTTTTTTTGTGACAGAGACAGCAGGACAATGTCCTGATCCTGGCCCAACTCTTGTATGGCGTTGCATACTACCTCCCCGTCCAGAGGAGAATCGGTAAGATTTATTTGAAAAAACAGTGAGGGGAAACATCTGGACACTGCAGTATGTCCCTCTTTGGACTCTATTCTTAACTCACTGGTCCAAGTCCATTCCAGGACTGACTGAAGAGTATTAGACGAGTTCCCACTGGTGTGGGCTCCAGCAAGATAGACCCAGCGACATGCGGTGGATGTGGTAGAAACAGAGAACGATATCTGCTTCTGCGAACTTGAAAAAGGTTGCAGAACTCTTACCTTTTTCACCTTCCTCTACCTGCAACTAAGGGGAAAAAAACGGTATCCAACCGGTCCAATGACTGCATCCTACAAAAAAATGCATCACCAACCTTTTGTGAGGGACATAGGTCAAGAGGGTAGACTTACCATTGGTACCTGCCGAGATCAACTTAACAAAGCCATCCCCAAACCAGGTTACACCTTCCTAGGTAAGATACTCCAGTATTCCTCAGAGGCAGCCTCAGCAAGCCCTTGGTGAATCCACAATGCCCTCCTAGTCGAGAGGGCCATGGAAGTGGCCCGCGAACCCCAGAGGGCCATACCTCTTGTAGTCGCACGGCAGCATGCTGCGATGTTCTAGATAAGACCCAACTTAAGGAATATCCCCACTCTCTCTAGGGTAATTTTATCGGATGCCAAGGTAACCGACCATTCCTGAATACAAGCACTCCCCCATGCGTATGTAATGCAAATATTACCAAGCATATAATTTAAATATCACTTAGCTTCCTGTATACGATCCTTTGTGACAGGGCCCCAGTGCAGACCAGGGGTTGACTCTCACTTTATTCTATCCACAGCGGGAAAAGAATACTCTGACTCCTCGTGAGGATTTGAGACCATCTCGTCAGGCTGACCTATAGCTTTATCAACAGAGCGACCAGCACATGAGAAGGAATAGCTTTACTTCAGCATTCATTAGAAAACGTAATATGAATATACATATTTAAATATACATATGGACACATATCTATATATACATCATACATATATATATATATATATATATATATAATGTCAGGAACAGCAAGGTCCCTAGTGACATTAATGTGTTCTGCATGTATATGAACATGTACTGAATGCCAATGTTGTGGATCTAACCATGAAACATTATAGTCGACATAAAACATAGTATTCGTCGACAACAGGGAGTAGTAACCGGGCAAAATAATATTCTTGCAACCCCCGAGGGGTCTGAGGGAAATATCAATGCAACCGTACCATACATACATATATATACATATATATATATATATATATATATATATATATACATACATACATATATATATATATGTATATATACATATATATATATATATATAGAAGATGGAAGGCGGCACTCAGGAGACTTACTTGAGAAAGTAGAAAACGTGCTTTTAATGGGTGACGTTTCGGGAGACGCACTCCCTTCTTCAAGACACAGCAATACTGCTGAAGAAGGGAGTGCGTCTCCCGAAACGTCACCCATTAAAAGCACGTTTTCTACTTTCTCAAGTAAGTCTCCTGAGTGCCGCCTTCCATCTTCTATATACTGAGCTTGTTTGCTTAAGGAGGGCACCGGAGCCAATACCCTGTGGGGGGAAGGAGTGCCAGACCAAGGACACTGTCATATATATATATATATATATATATATATATATATATATATACATATATATACATATATATATATATATATATATATATATATACATACACACACACACACACACACACACACACACACAGGTATCGGATATTACATAATCATGTTAATTTACACCCAGTTATAATAGTTGGTGCCAACAGGGTCACCCACATACGACTGTGTCTCCCATACAGTGTTTACTTTAGAAAAGCATACAATTACTGACACTTCATCTCCTGAATCAAGTACCATCAGGAGTCGGCAATGCCGAAAGAGGGATTCCCATAGCTGTTTTCGGCAGAGCACTCACACATGTCGACACACGTGTACTAAAACACCCACTGACATCGCTTATATTGGGTAGCTCCCATTATCTGACAGGGAAAACACAGACCTTTCAACAACTCAATAATCACACGCTCATTAATATATATATAGTGCTGCTTATGAACCTGCAGTGCACTAACAACTGTGCCCCCCCTCGTTTTACACTGTTAGTAGTTCTACAGTGTTTTTGGCAGGGCCAGCATCTCTGTGAGGAGAAAATGGCGCTGAATAGAGTTGTGAGGGCTAAGCCACGCCCCCTTCTAGGCGCGCTTCAGTCCCGCTAATTTTTTACCTTTTTATACTGGCGGGGGTCAGTATAAAGTGCCTATGCACTGCATACCTCTTTGCCAGGCATTTATATGAGGTATTATTGCTGCCCAGGGCGCCCCCCCTGCGCCCTGCACCCTTGTAGTGCCACTTGTGTGTGGGAGCAATGGTGCGCAGCGCGACCGCTGCACAGTACCTCTGAGACTCTGAAGTCTTCTGACGTCACTGAAGTCTTCTGTTCTTCTAATACTCACCCGGCTTCTTTCTTCTGGCTCTGTGAGGGGGGTGACGGCGCGGCTCCGAGAACGAGCAGCTAGGCGAACCAAGTGATCAGACCCTCTGGAGCTAATGGTGTCCAGTAGCCTAAGAAGCAGAGCCTTGAAACTCACAGAAGTAGGTCTGCTTCTCTCCCCTCAGTCCCACGATGCAGGTAGCCTGTTGCCAGCAGGTCTCCCTGAAAATAACAAACCTAACAAAGTCTTTTCAGAGAAACTCAGGAGAGCTCCCCTAGTGTGTGTCCAGTCTCTCTGGGCACAGAGTCTAACTGGAGTCTGGAGGAGGGGCATAGAGGGAGGAGCCAGTTCATACCCATTCAAAGTCTTATAGAGTGCCCATGTCTCCTGCGGATCCCGTCTATACCCCATGGTCCTTTTGGAGTCCCCAGCATCCTCTAGGACATCTGAGAAATTTTGTTATTGGTCAGTTGGAGTTTACATGAAACAACTGTCATGTTAGGCAATTCCCCTTTTTCAAGAGAGCTGCATAATTTCTGGGTTCCATTTCCACAGTGTTACACTGGGCGCTTTTCCTACTTTTTTTTATATGAAATTTACTGGAACATAAAAATATGGTAGAGTTTTTAAACGTTTTTATTATTTCACTGTCCAAACAGCCTTTAAAGTAATGGTGTCCCAGTTCATGTTATGCCCTATAGTTGTGTCTTGGTTCCCATTACATCATACAGGGGTGAGGATTAAAAGAGCGACAATGTCTAGACAGACAGTCAATAGGTCGACACCATATGGTTGACAGTCATTATGTCGAACGTTAAATGGTCAACACTGACTTTGGCTGACAGGGTCAAAAGGTCGACATGTTAATTGTCAATCCAAAGGTCAACACATGCTTTTTTTGTTATTTTAACCTAAATCTAACCCTCCCTTAAGTGCCTAACCCTAATCATACCCTACCGCAGCCTAACCCTAACCATCCCCTCCAACTCCTAAGCCTAACCCTCCCCCCAACCCCTAAAAATCATGAAAAATCATATGTCGACCTTTTGACCCTTTCAGCCATTTAACTGTTGACCTTTTTGGCTGTCTATTTACGGACTATCTCTCATCCATATATCTCATACAGTGCCCTCAGTTCACCTTATGCTACACAGTAATTAAGGGTCAATTCGGCATAGCTAGTAGACAATTTATTACTGAGGTGCAGTTGAGTCAGGCCCCAGAGGTGGAACCCCTAAGCCTCTTGGCCACATAGCTACAGCTACACCCATGGATAGATATGTACCAAATAACCAGCCTATATAAAAAATTAGGGGAGTTCACCGGCCACTTTTCGTGTTTTGTATCTGGATCTTTCTTCGTGTTTTGGATCTGTATTTTTTTTTTTTAAAAAGCATAAAAACAGCTAGTCACAGAATGTTTTTTTTTTTTATTCCTATGCTATTATTAACCTCAATAACAATCATTTCCACTCATTTACAGTCTATTCTGAACACCTCACAGTATTGTTTTTAGGCCAAAAGATTGTACCGAGGTAGCTGGTGGACTATGCTAAGCGACACAAGTGGGTGGCACAAGCACGTGGCCCAGCTAGGAGTGACACTGCAGTGGCATACAGGATGGCAGATTTAAAAAATAGGCCCCAAACAGCACATCATGCAAAGAAGAAAAAGAGATGCAATGAGGTAGCTGGATGGCTAAGCTAAGCGACACAAGTGTGTGGCACAAACACCTGACCCATCTAGGATTGACACTGCAGTGGCAGACAGGATGGCAGATTTTAAAACATAGGCCCCAAAACAGCACATCATGCAAAGAAGAAAAAGAGATGCAATGAGGTAGCTGGATGGCTAAGCTAAGCGACACAAGTGTGTGGCACAAACACCTGACCCATCTAGGATTGGCACTGCAGTGGCAGACAGGATGGCAGTTTGAAAAATTAGGCCACAAAGAGTAGATAATGCAAGGAAAAAAAAAGATTTGCAAGATGGAATTGACCTTGGGCCCTCCCACCCACTGTTATGTTGTAAAAACAGGACACGCACACTTTAACAAACCAATCATTTCAGCGCCAGGGTCTGCCACACGACTGTGGCTGAAATGATTGGTTCGTTTGGACCACCACAAAACAAGCTGACAATGCTCCAAAGAGCATATAATGCAAAGAAAAGAGGTGCAAGCTGGAGTTGCCCTTGGGCCCTCCCACCCACCCACCCTTATGTTGTATAAACAGGACACGCACACTTTAACAAAACAATTATTTCAGCGACAGGGTCTGCAATATGACTGTGGCTGAAATGATTGGTTCGTTTGGGCCCCCCACAAAATAAGCTGGCAATTAACCTGTCCCTGCACAAACTGGCTCTACAGAGGCAAGATGTTGTCTTCATCGACCGATTCCTTACCCCCTTCAGTGTTGTGTACATCCTCACTGAGTATTAATACGCCGCTGGAATCCACCACCACAGGTCCCTCGGTACTTTCTGGAGGCTTGTCTTCCCGGAAGAATTGATAATTAATTTTGATGAACATCATCTTCTCCACATTGTGTGGAAGTAACCTCCTACGCTTATTGCTGACAAGGTTACTGGCTGCTCTAAAAACTCTTTCGGACTAAACACTAGAGGGAGGGCAACTTTGGTAAAATAATGCCAGTTTGTACAGGGGCCTCCAAATTGCCTCTTTTTCCTGCCAGTACAGGTACGGGCTCTCTGACATGTCTACATGGATGCTGTCACCGATGTAATCCTCCACCATTCTTTCAATGGTAACAGCATCAAATGCAGTGACAGTAGACATGACAGAAATTGTTGGCAGGTCTTCAGTCCGGACCAGATGTCCAAAGTTGGTCCTGTCTTCCCTACATCACCGCCAGTGGGTTGGTTAGGGATCGGATATCTAAGTTGTTTCCTGACAGCCCCACTTGTGGGAGAAAATTAAGAAGGAGCTGTTGAAGTCACGTTCCGCTTCAGCTGACCGTGTTTTCACAAGCAGGTTTTGCACCTCTGCAGGCTTGTGTCCGCTGAAAAGAGAGACACCACGTTGGCTTTAAACCTAGGATCGAGCACGGTGGCCAAAATGTAGTGCTCTGATGTCAACAGATTGACCACACTCGGATCCTGGCAAAGCGAATGAAGGGCTTCATCCTCAAGTCCCACATACCGAGCGGAATCGCTCCATCTTAGCTCCTCCTTCCAGCTGTTTCTGCAAAAGCCTGATGAGGGGAATGACCTGACTCAAGCTGGCAGTGTCTGAATTGACTTCACGCGTGGCAAGTTCGAAGGGTTGGAGAACCTTGCACAACACGAAAATCAATCTCCACTGCACTTGAGTCAGGTGCACACCCCCTTCTTTACCCATGTCATAGGTGGTTGTATAGGCTTGAATGGCCTTTTGCTGCGCCTCCATCCTCTGAAGCATATAGAGGGTTGAGTACCACCGCATTTCAACCTCTTGCTTCAGGTGATGGCAGGGCACGTTCAAGAGTGTTTACTGGCGCTCCAGTCTTCAGCACGCAGTCGCTGAATGGCGAAAGTGTCACAAAATTTTTCGGCCCACCAAAAGCATCTCCTGCCTGGGCCTGTCATCTCTCAAAAAATGCTGCAGCACCAAATTTATTGTGTGAGCAAAACATGGGACATGCTGGAATTTGCCCTGATTTAATGCCCGCACAATATTGGTGGCGTTGTCTGGTATCACAAATCCCCAGGAGAGTCTAAGTGGGGTTTCCTCAGTTTCTCTAAGAGGTTGTTGGCGGGTGTGCCTCTTACTGAAACCAGTGAAAACTGCGTAGCCTACCTTGGAATGAGCTGGCATTTCTGAGATCCTGCTACTGGTGCCGCTGCTGTTGATGCTGCGCAAGGCGATACATCTACCCAGTGGGCTGTCACAGTCGTATTGTCCTTAGTCTGCCCTGTTCCACTTGTCCACATGTCCGTGGTTAAGTGGACAGTGGGTTCAACTGCATTTTTTAGGACACGGAGGACACTTTTTCCGATGTCTCTGTACATTCTCGGTATCGCCTGCCTAGTGAAGTGGAATCAAGATGGGATTTGGTACCGGGGACACACTACCTCCCATCAGTTGTCTAAATCCCACTGCACTTAAGGCGGATACCGGACATACATCTAACACCAACATAGCTGTCAAAGCCTCAGTTATCCACTTTGCAACAGGATGACTGCTGTCGTACTTCATCCTCCTCGCAAAGGACTGTTGGTCAATTGCCTAGCGAAAGTAGTGGTGGTGTTCCAATTTCCTATCCAGGATGATGAACGACTCCCAGCAGCAACAGTAGCAGTGGCAGCAGTAGGCGTAGCAATGCAGGATACTTCAGAGGAATCTCGGATAGAGAGGAGTCAGTCATGCCAGTGACATGGCCTGCAAGACCCTTGATTGGGGAGGAAAATGATGAGGAGGGAGTTGCTGGTGTGGTTTGCAGGTGGTTGTGTCACGATCCTGACTGTAGTTCTCGTATTTGGTGACTTACCCCTGCCATCTGTTCTGGATCCTGTGCCTTTTTGCTCACTGAGATAAACAGCATGCCAATACCATGAGTTTCCCGAGTTCTCTGCCTGGAAGGTAATAGTTAACGAGCTCAACCGGGGATGATCTTCTGTGTGAGTCTGAATTCAGCAATCTAAAGTTTGGCCTAAAAGGCCAGCTTCCTGTGTTTGCAGAAGTTCAGGCTTCAGTGTTCTCTCGGAGAAAAATAGGAAAGTGCCTCAAGTGGCGCAATGCAGCTATAGTACCTGATGGTTCAAAATAAATGTCACCACATTTAAAGACAAGAATAGATACAACAAAATATGAACCTTCTTAGTACACACAGCGCAAACAAAAAAGGGAAGGAAAAAAAATATTTTTTATACGTTCCTGATTGAATATGCAGGCTCAGATGTCTCTGTCCAACCTTCCAGATGAGTAGAATGCGACTTGTATAATTTCGATATGAAACGGAAAAAAATAAACAACCAATGTGTAGTATTTCACAACAATAAATAAATCAGAAAACAAGTCTTTGGCTGATCAGATATAGATATCCAGGTCCAGCGTACCCCACTCACTCAGTGATAGATGGATATATGCATATAAAGGTATCTTTATGCCATCCGATATCGTGTCTATTCACCGTTAGAGTGCGTTGTGAAGACCGATGGAAAGGGGAAAATTCATCTATGTATAGAGCGTACCCGATAACTCACAGGGAAAAGAGGGGTATGAAGTATGTAAAGGTTTCTTTCAAGTATTTCATTCAATTGTACACAGCGTACCCAGACTCACTCTTGATGATGTGGAATAATTCCTATCAAAGGTATCTTTTACTTGGTTTTCTTGGTAAATGGTTCAATCTTCCAGGTTATACGGTATATCCTCAATATTTTGAGCATAGAAAAATGGAGCAGAAAATAGAACCAATGTGTAGTATATATTGATTGATATAAAGATCTAATGCCTTAATTTCTTGATAAAATGCCAGATATAAGGTGCAGGGGGAGTAGTTTATACTAGACTCACATTAATTGGAGTAACACATTGAATGGTGTATTAGGCCTTATAACCAATTAATGCAAAGAGAGAGGCGTACCCCAACACTCACAGCAACACTACCGGTGATAAACACATCAAGGTATCTTTTACAAGAATGTAGATAATCTTCATATATTGCGTACCAAGACTCACATATGTAGAACAAATGCCGTTCCCATCAAGGTATCTTTTATACGATCAATCAGGTAAGTTCATTCCAGGTCGTAATTTTCCATAAAATTCAAAATTTATTGGGCTCCACAAACTCCACAGGGGAGTGTAACTCCTTGTAGTATAATCAACGCGTTTCGGTCTAATAGACCTTTATCAAGATGAACTGGAGTGTTCAGGAGTGAGATATTTATAGTACAGGTAGCCAATAGAAATGTACCAGGAAGTGATGTCATTAAAATAAAATTCTATGGATCCGGACTGATTATAATAACATTTGCCCACTAAACATTTTTATACATATATTTAAAAATATCTAAATCTGTCCTTGCTTTATTTTGGACAAGATTAAATAATCTGAAAATCACAGCTGTCAGCGCCGAGCGGAAGTTCCGGTCCTCCGGGGGTAGATGGGAAATGTAGTCCTACACTTCCCATCTACCCCCCAAGGACAGTTGTCCAGTTTTGGATAGAAATAATTCCACACCGAAGAGGTGGATTTTTTGGTCTTCTGCCCAGGCATGATCATGGACTTATTCATCCCATGGACAACAACTGTTGTCCCCCGGTGCCTGATTTAAACCAACCACATCACCATTAGAATCCTCCTCATCAACTTCCTCCTCAGCACCAGCTACATCCATATCCTCATCCTGGTGTACTTCAACAGTGACATCTTCAATTTGAATATCAGAAACTGGACTGTGGGTGCTCCTTCCAGCACTTGCAGAGGGTGTGCAAATGGTGGAAGGAGCCAGCTCTTCTCATCCAGTGTTGGGAAGGTCAAGCATCACAACCGCCGACACACTTGGACTCTCTTTGGGGATTTGTGATACCATCTTAGAACGCACAGTTCTTTGCTGTGCTTCTGTCAGCTTAACTCTTTTCATTTTTCTAGTGGGAGGATGAGTGCTTCCATCGTCATGTGAAGCTGAACCACTAGTCATGAACATAGACCAAGGCTTTAGCCGTTCCTTGCCACTCTGTGTCGTAAATGACATATTGGCAAGTTTACATTTCTCCTCAGACCATTTAAATTTATTTTTCTGGGTCATTTTACGGAACTTTGGCTTTTTGGATTTTACATGCTCTATACTATGTCATTGGGCATCAGCCTTGGCAGATGACATTGATGTCATTTCATTGTCTATGTCATGACTAGTGGCATCAGCTTCAGCACTAGGAAGAAGTGGTTCTTGATCTTTCCCTATTTTATCCTCCAAATTTTTGTTCTCCATTATTTTTCTGGAGTTATATAACAATATGCGGCACAGGAGAGCGTACCCCTAAACCACACACACACGGCAAAGCCTGTAAAAATTAATTGGATAATAACCCTTTTATTTTTGAGTTATTATAATAATATGCAGCACAGGAGAGCGTACCTCAACACCACACATGGAAAACCCTGTAAAAATTATTTGGATTAAATATTAATAACCCCTTTATTTGGAGTAAATAATAAACAGCACAGGACAGCACCGCTGGACTTATACGGCTGTACCGCTGGACTTATATGGCAGTACCGCTAGACTGGACTTATAGGTAGCACCACTGGACTTATGGCAGCATAGGACACCACCACTGGACTGATGCAGCACAAGACACCACCACTGGACTTATGGCAGCCCAGGACACCACCACTGTGACTGGACTGATGCAGCAGAAGACAGTATCACTGGAATGATACAAAAGAGCAGGTCGCAACCACACGTGCCACTTTCCCGCACAAACACTGAGGAGACACGTCCTCCCGCTGCACTCTCCAGAACTGGAGTAAAGATGGCAGGGCGGGAGGCGCAAAATATACACAGTCTGGATCTCGCGATTATCTGACACCAGGAAGATGACATTTTGCCTCGTTCTGGGAACAGAGTCTGGCGGGAAAACCCGAGCCGAACTCTGTTCCCGACACAGATCGGGGGTGTTCGGTGGGGTTTGGATTTCCAAAATCCGAACCCGCTCATCACTAATAAAAATGGGTTAAAACACAATTTCATTTCTTGCAATATATTTAGTCATATTAATCATGCATTAGGTTTTTAACAGCGGGCAAATAGATACATCTAAATGGCTTTATTCTTTAATATCAAACTGCACAACACAATCATATTATTATGTATATATTGCTATCAAAAAAATGTCATGTTATACAAAGTTTATTAAGCAGAAATACATTTTTGGAACATATTTTGCATGGTTATAAAACACATGGTGAGGATAGATCAAAGGCACCACTACGAACAATAATTAAAACAACTAAAAGCATAAAGATGACAAAGTGTTTAAACACAAATATACATCACTTGTTTCCTTAGGAGTTCTTTTCAAACCGCTATTTTCTTAGACCATGTCACAGATCCCAGGGTTCACATAAGAAAAAGAAAAATACAACACAATGGGTAGTAATGTTTGGAACAAATGAAATAGGGCTCTTTTTCTGGATAGCCACGGGACTATCGTGTCAAATTCCTTGATAGAAGACAAGGATAGTGTGGACACACCTTGAAAAAGACCCAAGAAGGTCGAAACGATGTTGGTGCTGACAGTCAGTGAGTTATTTTTACCCAGACAGCTGTGAATTTCTTTACCATCATTCCAAAGGTATGCAGGACTTGTTACCACGGGTGTAAGTCTGGAATTTCACCCATGTATGTCAAATTCATCAGACCATAAAACTTTTCCAGCAAACTACACATTGGGGGTCACGAAAGGATCGCAGAGCGGCTACAAAGTTTTTTTGTGCAGTTTCTGAGTAGCTCTAAACCTACTCAGCGCTTGCGATCACTTCAGACTTTTCTGTTCCTGTTTTGAAGTCACAAACATGCCCTGCGTTCGCCCAGCCATGCCTGCGTTTTTCCTGGCATGCCTGCGTTTTTACGAACACTCCCTGAAAACGGTCATTTGACACCCAGAAACGCCCACTTCATGTCAATCACTCTGCGGTTAGCAGTGCGACTGAAAAGCTTCGCTAGGCCCCGTGTGAAACAACATCGGCCGTTGTAATAGTACATCGTGCGTGCGCATTGCGCCACATACGCATGCGTAGAAGTGCCTTTTTTTGCCTCATCGCTGCATAGCGAACGAATGCCGCTAGGAATCAACTCGGAATGACCCCCATTGTAATATAATTGTGGAAGATTGCCAGACTGTAATTTTAAAATATAAATTTTTATTGTGGATTTTTTTGTGAAGAAATAAATGATTTTGATCTCTGAAGACGTGGCTCAACCCTGTTTAAATAAACCATTACATGTGGAACTCGTTATATTACGAAGTGAGTTTGGTACGCATATTTGAACCGAATATCCTCAGTATATTTGATGCCTATGTGAAGTTTTAAAGATACCTTTATATATATGTTCTTATCAATCTCTATGTGAGTTTTGATACGTCTATCTTCATTGCAAAGTGGTGGTGAGTCACTATCCTTATCTTCTATCAAGGAATTTGACACGATATGGGTTTTTCCGAATATTCACTGGACTATTTCATTTGTTCCAAACATTACTACCCATTGTGTTGTATTTTTCTTTTTTTGTTAGGTGAACCCTGGGAACTGTGACATGGTCTAAGAAAATAGCGGTTTGAAAAGAACTCCTAAGGACACAAGTGATGTATATTTGTGTTTAAACACTTTGTCATCTTTATGCTTTTAGTTGTTTTAATTATTGTTCGTAGTGGCGCCTTTGATCTATACTCACCGTGTGTTTTATAGTCTTGTATTCTATCTGTTTTTGGGCAGATTATTAGAGGATTTAGATTGGGCTGACACTTTAGTGTGCCAGAATTCACACATTCCTCAATCATATTTTGCATGGTATTTCGAAATAATAATAATAATCATAATAATAATAGGTTTCTGGAGATAGGATTCATACTGAGGTAGGTATGAGATTAAAACTATTTATTGTATTTGATCCAAAAAGTTTCAAGGAAAAATCTTAGTGCGCATATACTGAGCTGCTGGACACACCCCCTTCAAAAAAGGTTCCCACTCCCTTCACCCAAAGGTGCAAACAAAACAAATATTGAAGAAGGGGACTTATCCTGCGCTCCACAATGAGGTCACAGTCCAAAAGGCTTCTGGAGTTGATTGCAAACTCACATGAATCCCATAAAGGAAGAAAAGTGTATATAGTGACGTACAGTTTTAATCAAACATATCACAAGGTATTAACAATACATTAAAAATTCCATTGAAATAAATAGCAGCATGAGTAATAGCAGCATATATTTAAACAGCACAAATGCATGGACTGTAAAATGAGGAGCAGTGGGGAATTACCAGATGTTTAGAACTGTAGATACAGGTCAAAGTCAGCTCACGGGTTTTATTGGTGCAGGGAAACCCGGGAATCCCCTGTACCTCGCTGTACTGAAATGGTTGATCCACCGGTACTCCTCCGCTCACAGTCCTGCGTCCACCAGGACTGTGAGCGGAGGAGTACCGGTGGATCAACCATTTCAGTACAGCGAGGTACAGGGGATTCCCGGGTTTCCCTGCACCAATAAAACCCGTAAGCTGAGTTTGAACTGTATCTACAGTTCTAAACATCTGGTAATTCCCCACTGCTCCTCATTTTACAGTCCATGCATTTGTGCTGTTTAAATATATGCTGCTATTACTCATGCAGCTATTTATTTCAATGGAATTTTTAATATATTGTTAATACCTTGTGATATGTTTGATTAAAACTGTACGTCACTATATACACATTTCATCCTTTATGGGATTCGTGTGAGTTTGCAATCAACTCCAGAAGCCTTTTGGACTGTGACCTCATTGTGGAGCGCAGAATAAGTCCCCTTCTTCAATATTTGTTTTATTTATTATATTTGTTTACTAAAGCACATAAGTGACATTGATGGACAAAAGTAAATAAATAAACCTGAACACACATACACCAATATGAGTTTGTTGAACACATCATTCCAAAACAATGGGTATTAATATGGAGGTGGTCTACTTTTTGGCTATTCTAACAGACTCCACTCTTCTGTGGACACTTTCTACTAAATTTTGGGACAAAGCTTTAGGAATTCAGAACCATTCAGCCATAAGAGCAGTAGTCAGAATTCTCCGCAGGCTGATGAAGTGCTCCAAAACAAATGGCACAAAAAAATTTCTTTTGCACAGGGACATTGTCATGCAAGAACAGTAAAGGGCCTACCCCATACTGTTACCATAAAGTTGGAATTGTATGGTAGCATTATGACTTCTCTTCACTCAAAGTGGTCCATCAACTATGCAATGTACAGTAACAGCTTGCAAGCTTATCTTATTTTAATATAAATAAAAAAACAGAAGAACTGCTGTACAGTTGGTTGTAAATGGGTGTAGTGTATGGCAGAAAAAAAGCACACAAAATTAGCACATCTCAGCCCACATACTGAGCCATACACATCCCAAGACATGGACAGTTCCATACTGGCAGTATACGGACAAAATCACATCAGCCAGTATTTACATGGACCCCTGACCATTCACAAATAATGCATCTTTTTCCGGCATATACCTGATTTGATAGTGCTTGGAATTGTACAAACATGCCCTTACTATACTAGCCTACGTAAGCGTGCATAAGTGCCAGAATCTCACAAGACTGTACAAGTATCTATATGCTTTTTGCACATAAGAGACGCAATGTTGCCACGAGTACTCACTCTGCATTCACCGACAGTATGACCTGTTACAGTACTCCCCTTGCCATTATTGTTTGCAACTTTTTTAGTCATAAACAACTAAGGGGAAGGTAGATTGTGATTTAGCCACACAGCGTGGAAAGGATTACATTAGGTTTCCCATTCGCTTCAGCCAAGTAGTCCTAATGACCAGGTTTTTATAGATGGAAATAGTGAAGTTAACATGCTTAATTAAGCCAAGCAACTTGCATTTTTATAACAGAAAATAACATCCCTGCTGTCAACCTCTACCAAGCCAAAATTATCTGGATACAGAGGTAAAACTGTAATTTGTCCTGACCAAAAGGGAACACTCCGCTTCATCAGATTGCAGCTTTCTGTACAAGGCGATCATACTTCCTCAGCACGTTATAAACACATCTGTGGAGAGCAGAAACATACAGTACCTGCCAACTTTCTACGGCCACGTCGGGAGAGTCCTGGAGGGAACAAATCCTCTTCAATGAAGGGGGAGGGGGGGGGGGTGTATTATGCCCTTTTCTTGTCATTGTGACCCCTTGCCCTATTATTTAAAGTTGCTATTCTCTGCATTTTACAGTGGTAGATGGGTAGTGGAGGATGAGCCAACCTCCTGGCTGTCCACTTTAAACAAGTTAAATATAATTAAATATGTTTGTAGAACTACAAGTCTCAGCAAGTCCTGGCAAACACGGATTGCTTAGTCTATAAAACTACTACATGGTATAGGTATATACAAGTTTATTATATTTTCACATTATTCCTAGAGATGGCAAATGCATTTGTAAGAGTTTGCTGTCCCCAAAAGTACAGTGCAGCACTGCAGAAAATATATAATATAGTTCCAATTATACTACTGTACACAACAGTCATACATTTAACTTCCTTATTATTGTATCTTTCAATATGATTATATTAAGTTACCTAGAGTGATAATGAACATTTTCATTGTTTACATAGTGTAAGTAGGTTCTTCCTATACAAAACCCTGTTCTGCTGACACAGTTGTTGCCATGAAAACTAGCCGTTAGCAAGAGGTACTAAGAAAACCATTAGATATATCGAAATAATGGCACTTCAGATAAAGAAGAACGATAAAGGAAAAAATAAAAAGCAGACAGGGATACTGATCACAAGACCAGAGCTACTAATATAAGAAGTCTTAAAATGAAATGAGAACGGGTTCAGCAAGAAAACAGAAGACAACAGTCAAGGCAATAAGGCTTTGGACACACTGGTAAATGTCTGAACATTTAGTTCTGTTTGAATAAGGTGAATTCGCTCTTCCAAAACAAGGTGTGACTGTATCATGTTGGGGGCTTTTCACATCCCTAGGGGGCCTGACCTTAGAAGTGCTAGGCTACCCCCCCCCAGCCTCCTAGCCCTACAGTAAAATAATACCAGAAATCCTACAATCTAGCAGTAACCGTTACACACCTCCCGGTACCCTGCAGTGCTTACCCAAAATTAGTAGTCATAAGGAACTAGCCACTAGTCACCATCACAGAGGACCTGCCGTAACTACACACAACACCCAGAAGTGGTTCCACGTGCCAGTGAATGAGCCTGTGGATGGCAACGAATACTCTCCTACAACAAGAGCTACCCCCCACCCCCCGCACCTTAACCCTAACCCTCCTGTGTGGTGCCTAACCTCCCCCCCACACACACCTCTTCCCCCAGCCAAAATCTAACTGTCCCCACCGCAGCCTGACCCTAACCCTCCGCGGGGATGCCTAACCCCCCACCACAGGGCTTAAACCAAACTCCCCCCTTCCCGCAACCTAGCCCTAACCCTCCCCCACAGCCTAAACCTAAACTCCCAACCCCCCGTGCCTTACCTCTCCGACGTCCTGGCAGTAATTGATTGGGATTCCCGCTGTCCAGATACCAGCGTTGGCATTGCAATCATTGTTGGGATTCCGGCGCCGTTTTTTTGACTGCTGGGATCCCAACCGGTGAGATCCTGACTGGATCCCATTCAATAAGCTACGATAAAGTGTTAAGTTTTCAGGTGTTATGTTTTCTAGTGTTACCTTTTCGTGTCTATCGCCCAATACTTTCACTTATCGCCTCTTATTGGGTGTTAACTTATCATGCAATCCAATAAGAAAATGGGTCTAAGTACTTAAATTGGCACCTCATACAATCTTCAATTAATTTTCAATAGATTTTAAAGGTATTTCTCAATAGTTGTCCCAAATCCTATTAAGACCAGCAGTAGTCAGTATCGTCTGTATGGTCTCAAAGCCAAAAGCAGAGTGCACCCATATTAAGTCCTTAGAATTCTATGAATAGGAAATTGTACTACTAAGCAGCAGAATATAAATAAGAAAGCTTCATATATGCTTCTAATATAATGTACATATTATGGTGGTATGGATGGTGTAGTGGTTAGCATTACGCCTCACAGCACTGAGGTCATGGGTTTGATTCCCACCATGGCCCTAACTGTGTGGAGTTTGTATATTCTCCCCGTACTTGCGTGGGTTTCCTTCGGGTACTCCGGTTTCCTCCCACAATCCAAAAATATACTAGTAGGTTAATTGGCTCCCAACAAAATTAACCCTAGTGTGAATGTGTGTGTGTGTGTACATGTGATAGAGAATATAGATTGTAAGCTCCAGTGGGGCAGGGACTGATGTGAAAGGCCAAATATTCTCTGTAAAGCGCTGCGGAATATGTGTGCGCTATATAAATAACTGGTAATAAATAATAATAATAATAATAAATGGTGTTCATCTGAGAAGGGAAAATATTCCTGTCACCACAATTTGAAGGCTCATTTATTGGACAACTAACACCCCTGAAGAAGTCGCCATAAACTAAACGAGTTGGCGAAAAATATATATATATATATATATATATATATTTTTTTTTTGTAATGACATATAGTGTTATGTTGTATTGACATTGTACGATTAAGAAGGGAATGGGTATAAAAAATACCTGTGACTAATTGACATCGTTTTACATGTCCTAGAGAATGTTTGTGTAATACAAACTTTTACTTGCATTTTAAAATAAAGAAAATAATTTTATTTTTGGGTGTGATTATATATAAGGTGCCAGAGTATCCTCATTCGATAGTCACAATAGTAATAACTATTACATTTGAATACTCCTCAAAAAGTACCTATTTATATTTAATTTTGTAGGCCCATACTGGCAAGGGGCATTTTTGGGGGAAGTTATTTGCCCAGGTTATTTTAATTGAACAAGAAATAACATTGTTGTTGTTGGAATATACTACATTATTTAACAAATAGCGCATAAGGAAACCCCTTTTTATATACACTGCTCAAAAAAAATAAAGGGAACACTTAAACACAATGTAACTCCAAGTCAATCACACTTCTTTGAAATCAAACTGTCCACTTAGGAAGCAACACTGATTGACAATCAATTTCACATGCTGTTGTGCAAATGGAATAGACAACAGGTGGAAATTATAGGCAATTAGCAAGACACCCCCAATAAAGGAGTTGTTCTGCAGGTGGTGACCACAGACCACTTCTCAGCTCCGATGCTTTCTGGCTGATGGTTTGGTCTCTTTTGAAAGCTGGCGGTGCTTTCACTCTAGTGGTAGCATGAGACAGAGTCTACAACCCACACAAGTGGCTCAGGTAGTGCAGCTCATCCAGGATGGCACATCAATGCGAGCTGTGGCAAGAAAGTTTGCTGTGTCTGTCACCGTAGTGTCCAGAGCATGGAGGCGCTACCAGGAGACAGGCCAGTACATCAGGAGACATGGAGGAGGCCGTAGGAGGGCAACAACCCAGCAGCAGGACCGCTACCTCCGCCTTTGTGCAAGGAGGAACAGGAGGAGCACTGCCAAAGCCCTGCAAAATGACCTCCAGCAAGCCACAAATGTGCATGTGTCTACTCAAACGATCAGAAACAGACTCCATGAGGGTGGTATGAGGGCCTGATGTTCACAGGTGGGGGTTGTGCTTACAGCCCAACACTGCGCAGGACGTTTGGCATTTGCCAGAGAACACCAAGATTGGCAAATTCGCCACTGGCGCCCTGTGCTCTTCACAGATGAAAGCAGGTTTTCAATAAGCACATGTGACAGACGTGACAGAGTCTGGAGACACCAAGGAGAACGTTATGCTGCCTGCAACATCCTCCAGCATGACCGGTTTGGCAGTGGGTCAGTAATGGTGTGCGGTGGCATTTCTTTGGGGGGCCTGCACAACCCTCCATGTGCTCGCCAGAGGTAGCCTGACTGCCATTAGGTACTGAGATGAGATCCTCAGACCCCTTGTGAGACCATATGCTGGTACGGTTGGCCCTGGGTTCCTCCTAATGCAAGACAATGCTAGACCTCATGTGGCTGGAGTGTGTCAGCAGTTCCTGTAAGACGAAGGCATTGACGCTATGGACTGGCCCGCCCGTTCCCCAGATCTGAATCCAATTGAGCACATCTGGGACATCATGTCTCGCTCCATCCACCAACGCCACGTTGCACCACAGACTGTCCAGGAGTTGGTAGATGCTTAAGTCCAGGTCTGGGAGGAGATTCCTCAGGAGACCATCCGCCACCTCATCAGGAGCATGCCCAGGCATTGTAGGGAGGTCATACAGGCACGTGGAGGCCACACACACTACTGAGCCTCATTTTGACTTGTTTTAAGGACATTACATCAAAGTTTGATCAGCCTGTAGTGTGTTTTTTCACTTTAATTTTGAGTGCGACTCCAAATCCAGACCTCCATGGGTAATAAATTTGATTTCCATTGATAATTTTTGTGTGATTTTGTTGTCAGCAGATTCAACTATGTAAAGAACAAAGTATTTAATAAGAATATTTCATTCATTCAGATCTAGGATGTGTTGTTTAAGTGTTCCCTTTATTTTTTTGAGCAGTGTGTGTATATATATATATATATATATATAAAACACAGTATCCTTCCCCACCTGTGGCTCAGGTGTTAGCGGCAAAGGAAATGAGGCGGCACTCCATGGGCTTGTAAAGAAATGGTAATCTGTATTCAAAACATGGTGACAAAAAGTAACGTTGTGTCAATCAAATCAAAAAACAAGAGGGGGGACAGATATCTTACGACGTTTCAAGGCATCATAGCCTTTTCATCAGGTAAGGTGACCCCTGTGCTGTTTCACAGCACAGGGGTCACCTTACCTGATGAAAAGGCTATGATGCCTTGAAACGTCGTAAGATATCTGTCCCCCCTCTTGTTTTTTGATTTGATTGACACAACGTTACTTTTTGTCACCATGTTTTGAATACAAATTACCATTTCTTTACAAGCCCATGGAGTGCCGCCTCATTTCCTTTGCCGCTAACACCTGAGCCACAGGTGGGGAAGGATACTGTGTTTTGCATAATCACTAGGAGGGCACCCTGGCACTTTGTTCATTGTTTCTTCGTGAGTGCCGGATAACTTTGTTTTATATATATATATATATATATATATACATACTTACACGCACACACACACATATATATATATATATATATATATATATTTATTACTGTCCATAAACCAGAGAATCCCACAGGAACCAAGCTCAGGATAGACCAGCACACTATTCAGCCATTAAAAAGTCTTTTTATTAGAGATGAGCGCCTGAAATTTTTCGGGTTTTGTGTTTTGGTTTTGGGTTCGGTTCCGCGGCCGTGTTTTGGGTTCGAACGCGTTTTGGCAAAACCTCACCGAATTATTTTTGTCGGATTCGGGTGTGTTTTGGATTCGGGTGTTTTTTTCCAAAAACACTAAAAAACAGCTTAAATCATAGAATTTGGGGGTCATTTTGATCCCAAAGTATTATTAACCTCAAAAAACATAATTTACACTCATTTTCAGTCTATTCTGAATACCTCACACCTCACAATATTATTTTTAGTCCTAAAATTTGCACCGAGGTCGCTGTGTGAGTAAGATAAGCGACCCTAGTGGCCGACACAAACACCGGGCCCATCTAGGAGTGGCACTGCAGTGTCACGCAGGATGTCCCTTCCAAAAAACCCTCCCCAAACAGCACATGACGCAAAGAAAAAAAGAGGCGCAATGAGGTAGCTGTGTGAGTAAGATTAGCGACCCTAGTGGCCGACACAAACACCGGGCCCATCTAGGAGTGGCACTGCAGTGTCACGCAGGATGGCCCTTCCAAAAAACCCTCCCCAAACAGCACATGACGCAAAGAAAAAAAGAGGCGCAATGAGGTAGCTGACTGTGTGAGTAAGATTAGCGACCCTAGTGGCCGACACAAACACCGGGCCCATCTAGGAGTGGCACTGCAGTGTCACGCAGGATGGCCCTTCCAAAAAACCCTCCCCAAACAGCACATGACGCAAAGAAAAAAAGAGGCGCAATGAGGTAGCTGACTGTGTGAGTAAGATTAGCGACCCTAGTGGCCGACACAAACACCGGGCCCATCTAGGAGTGGCACTGCAGTGTCACGCAGGATGTCCCTTCCAAAAAACCCTCCCCAAACAGCACATGACGCAAAGAAAAAAAGAGGCGCAATGAGGTAGCTGTGTGAGTAAGATTAGCGACCCTAGTGGCCGACACAAACACCGGGCCCATCTAGGAGTGGCACTGCAGTGTCACGCAGGATGTCCCTTCCAAAAAACCCTCCCCAAACAGCACATGACGCAAAGAAAAAAAGAGGCGCAATGAGGTAGCTGACTGTGTGAGTAAGATTAGCGACCCTAGTGGCCGACACAAACACCGGGCCCATTTAGGAGTGGCACTGCAGTGTCACGCAGGATGTCCCTTCCAAAAAACCCTCCCCAATCAGCACATGATGCAAAGAAAAAGAAAAGAAAAAAGAGGTGCAAGATGGAATTATCCTTGGGCCCTCCCACCCACCCTTATGTTGTATAAACAAAACAGGACATGCACACTTTAACCAACCCATCATTTCAGTGACAGGGTCTGCCACACGACTGTGACTGATATGACGGGTTGGTTTGGACCCCCCCCAAAAAAGAAGCAATTAATCTCTCCTTGCACAAACTGGCTCTACAGAGGCAAGATGTCCACCTCATCTTCACCCTCCGATATATCACCGTGTACATCCCCCTCCTCACAGATTATCAATTCGTCCCCACTGGAATCCACCATCTCAGCTCCCTGTGTACTTTGTGGAGGCAATTGCTGCTGGTCAATGTCTCCGCGGAGGAATTGATTATAATTCATTTTAATGAACATCATCTTCTCCACATTTTCTGGATGTAACCTCGTACGCCGATTGCTGACAAGGTGAGCGGCGGCACTAAACACTCTTTCGGAGTACACACTTGTGGGAGGGCAACTTAGGTAGAATAAAGCCAGTTTGTGCAAGGGCCTCCAAATTGCCTCTTTTTCCTGCCAGTATAAGTACGGACTGTGTGACGTGCCTACTTGGATGCGGTCACTCATATAATCCTCCACCATTCTATCAATGTTGAGAGAATCATATGCAGTGACAGTAGACGACATGTCCGTAATCGTTGTCAGGTCCTTCAGTCCGGACCAGATGTCAGCATCAGCAGTCGCTCCAGACTGCCCTGCATCACCGCCAGCGGGTGGGCTCGGAATTCTGAGCCTTTTCCTCGCACCCCCAGTTGCGGGAGAATGTGAAGGAGGAGATGTTGACAGGTCGCGTTCCGCTTGACTTGACAATTTTGTCACCAGCAGGTCTTTCAACCCCAGCAGACCTGTGTCTGCCGGAAAGAGAGATCCAAGGTAGGCTTTAAATCTAGGATCGAGCACGGTGGCCAAAATGTAGTGCTCTGATTTCAACAGATTGACCACCCGTGAATCCTTGTTAAGCGAATTAAGGGCTGCATCCACAAGTCCCACATGCCTAGCGGAATCGCTCCCTTTTAGCTCCTTCTTCAATGCCTCCAGCTTCTTCTGCAAAAGCCTGATGAGGGGAATGACCTGACTCAGGCTGGCAGTGTCTGAACTGACTTCACGTGTGGCAAGTTCAAAGGGCATCAGAACCTTGCACAACGTTGAAATCATTCTCCACTGCACTTGAGACAGGTGCATTCCATCTCCTATATCGTGCTCAATTGTATAGGCTTGAATGGCCTTTTGCTGCTCCTCCAACCTCTGAAGCATATAGAGGGTTGAATTCCACCTCGTTACCACTTCTTGCTTCAGATGATGGCAGGGCAGGTTCAGTAGTTTTTGGTGGTGCTCCAGTCTTCTGTACGTGGTGCCTGTACGCCGAAAGTGTCCCGCAATTTTTCTGGCCACCGACAGCATCTCTTGCACGCCCCTGTCGTTTTTTAAAAAATTCTGCACCACCAAATTCAAGGTATGTGCAAAACATGGGACGTGCTGGAATTTGCCCATATTTAATGCACACACAATATTGCTGGCGTTGTCCGATGCCACAAATCCACAGGAGAGTCCAATTGGGGTAAGCCATTCCGTGATGATCTTCCTCAGTTGCCGTAAGAGGTTTTCAGCTGTGTGCGTATTCTGGAAAGCGGTGATACAAAGCGTAGCCTGCCTAGGAAAGAGTTGGCGTTTGCGAGATGCTGCTACTGGTGCCGCCGCTGCTGTTCTTGCGGCGGGAGTCCATACATCTACCCAGTGGGCTGTCACAGTCATATAGTCCTGACCCTGCCCTGCTCCACTTGTCCACATGTCCGTGGTTAAGTGGACATTGGGTACAACTGCATTTTTTAGGAGACTGGTGAGTCTTTTTCTGACGTCCGTGTACATTCTCGGTATCGCCTGCCTAGAGAAGTGGAACCTAGATGGTATTTGGTAACGGGGGCACACTGCCTCAATAAATTGTCTAGTTCCCTGTGAACTAACGGCGGATACCGGACGCACGTCTAACACCAACATAGTTGTCAAGGACTCAGTTATCCGCTTTGCAGTAGGATGACTGCTGTGATATTTCATCTTCCTCGCAAAGGACTGTTGAACAGTCAATTGCTTACTGGAAGTAGTACAAGTGGGCTTACGACTTCCCCTCTGGGATGACCATCGACTCCCAGCGGCAACAACAGCAGCGCCAGCAGCAGTAGGCGTTACACGCAAGGATGCATCGGAGGAATCCCAGGCAGGAGAGGACTCGTCAGACTTGCCAGTGACATGGCCTGCAGGACTATTGGCATTCCTGGGGAAGGAGGAAATTGACACTGAGGGAGTTGGTGGGGTGGTTTGCGTGAGCTTGGTTACAAGAGGAAGGGATTTACTGGTCAGTGGACTGCTTCCGCTGTCACCCAAAGTTTTTGAACTTGTCACTGACTTATTATGAATGCGCTGCAGGTGACGTATAAGGGAGGATGTTCCGAGGTGGTTAACGTCCTTACCCCTACTTATTACAGCTTGACAAAGGGAACACACGGCTTGACACCTGTTGTCCGCATTTCTGTTGAAATACCTCCACACCGAAGAGCTGATTTTTTTGGTATTTTCACCTGGCATGTCAACGGCCATATTCCTCCCACGGACAACAGGTGTCTCCCCGGGTGCCTGACTTAAACAAACCACCTCACCATCAGAATCCTCCTGGTCAATTTCCTCCCCAGCGCCAGCAACACCCATATCCTCCTCATCCTGGTGTACTTCAACACTGACATCTTCAATCTGACTATCAGGAACTGGACTGCGGGTGCTCCTTCCAGCACTTGCAGGGGGCGTGCAAATGGTGGAAGGCGCATGCTCTTCACGTCCAGTGTTGGGAAGGTCAGGCATCGCAACCGACACAATTGGACTCTCCTTGTGGATTTGGGATTTCAAAGAACGCACAGTTCTTTGCGGTGCTTTTGCCAGCTTGAGTCTTTTCAGTTTTCTAGCGAGAGGCTGAGTGCTTCCATCCTCATGTGAAGCTGAACCACTAGCCATGAACATAGGCCAGGGCCTCAGCCGTTCCTTGCCACTCCGTGTGGTAAATGGCATATTGGCAAGTTTACGCTTCTCCTCCGACAATTTTATTTTAGGTTCTGGAGTCCTTTTTTTACTGATATTTGGTGTTTTGGTTTTGACATGCTCTGTACTATGCCATTGGGCATCGGCCTTGGCAGACGACGTTGCTGGCATTTCATCGTCTCGGCCATGACTAGTGGCAGCAGCTTCAGCACGAGGTGGAAGTGGATCTTGATCTTTCCCTAATTTTGGAACCTCAACATTTTTGTTCTCCATATTTTAATAGGCACAACTAAAAGGCACCTCAGGTAAACAATGCAGATGGATGGATTGGATACTAGTATACAATTATGGACGGGCTGCCGAGTGCCGACACAGAGGTAGCCACAGCCGTGAACTACCGCACTGTACTGTGTCTGCTGCTAATATATAGACTGGTTGATAAAGAGATAGTATACTCGTAACTAGTATGTATGTATAAAGAAAGAAAAAAAAACCACGGTTAGGTCACTGGTATATACAATTATGGACGGGCTGCGGAGTGCCGACACAGAGGTAGCCACAGCCGTGAACTACCGCACTGTACTGTGTCTGCTGCTAATATATAGACTGGTTGATAAAGAGATAGTATACTCGTAACTAGTATGTATGTATAAAGAAAGAAAAAAAAACCACGGTTAGGTGGTATATACAATTATGGACGGGCTGCCGAGTGCCGACACAGAGGTAGCCACAGCCGTGAACTACCGCACTGTACTGTGTCTGCTGCTAATATATAGACTGGTTGATAAAGAGATAGTATACTCGTAACTAGTATGTATGTATAAAGAAAGAAAAAAAAACCACGGTTAGGTCACTGGTATATACAATTATGGACGGGCTGCCGAGTGCCGACACAGAGGTAGCCACAGCCGTGAACTACCGCACTGTACACTGGTTGATAAAGAGATAGTAGTATACTCGTAACAACTAGTATGACGACGGTATAAAGAATGAAAAAAAAACCACGGTTAGGTGGTATATAATACAATTATGGTTGGACGGACTGCCTGCCGAGTGCCGACACAGAGGTAGCCACAGCCGTGAACTACCGCACTGTACACTGGTTGATAAAGAGATAGTAGTATACTCGTAACAACTAGTATGACGACGGTATAAAGAATGAAAAAAAAACCACGGTTAGGTGGTATATAATACAATTATGGTTGGACGGACTGCCTGCCGAGTGCCAACACAGAGGTAGCCACAGCCGTGAACTACCGCACTGTACACTGGTTGATAAAGAGATAGTAGTATACTCGTAACAACTAGTATGACGACGGTATAAAGAACGAAAAAAAAACCACGGTTAGGTGGTATATATTATAATACAATTATGGATGGACGGACTGCCTGCCGAGTTCCGACACAGAGGTAGCCACAGCCGTGAACTACCGCACTGTACACTGGTTGATAAAGAGATAGTAGTATACTCGTAACAACTAGTATGACGACGGTATAAAGAACGAAAAAAAAACCACGGTTAGGTGGTATATATTATAATACAATTATGGATGGACGGACTGCCTGCCGAGTTCCGACACAGAGGTAGCCACAGCCGTGAACTACCGCACTGTACACTGGTTGATAAAGAGATAGTAGTATACTCGTAACAACTAGTATGACTATGACGACGGTATAAAGAAAGAAAAAAAAAACCACGGTTAGGTGGTATATAATACAATTATGGATGGACGGACTGCCTGCCGAGTGCCGACACAGAGGTAGCCACAGCCGTGAACTACCGCACTGTACTGTGTCTGCTGCTAATATAGACTGGTTGATAAAGAGATAGTATACAATACTACTAATATACTGGTGGTCAGGCACTGGTCACCACTAGTCACACTGGCAGTGGCACTCCTGCAGCAAAAGTGTGCACTGTTTAATTTTAATATAATATTATTTATCATGTACTCCTGGCTCCTGCTATAACAACCTGCAGTGCTCCCCAGTCTCCCCCACAATTATAAGCTTTATATACAATACATTGATGTGCAGCACACTGGGCTGAGCAGTGCACACAGACTGAGTCACTGTGTGACTGTGTATCGTTTTTTTCAGGCAGAGAACGGATATATTAAATAAAACAAACAACTGCACTGTCTCTGGTGGTCACTGGTCACTGTGGTCGTCAGTCACTAAACTCTGTCTGCACTCTGCACTCTCTTCTAATCTACAGTATCACAGCAATCTCTCTCTCTCTCTCTCTTCTAAATCTAATCTAAATGGAGAGGACGCCAGCCACGTCCTCTCCCTATCAATCTCAATGCACGTGTGAAAATGGCGGCGACGCGCGGCTCCTTATATAGAATCCGAGTCTCGCGAGAATCCGACAGCGTCATGATGACGTTCGGGCGCGCTCGGGATAACCGAGCAAGGCGGGAAGATCCGAGTCGCTCGGACCCGTGAAAAAAAAAGTGAAGTTCGTGCGGGTTCGGATTCAAAGAAACCGAACCCGCTCATCTCTACTTTTTATATCAGTAAAGAGCAAAGAATCCGATGCAAACATGCAGCACAAGTATTTTTAGCAGCAAAGTGTAATATGCAATAGTATACTCAACATCCCAACAGCCGTTTCGTATGCCTTTGTCAGGGGAATAATAAGCTCAGCATATTGCCAAAGCACTGCTTGTCCTGCAGTGCAACAGAATAAAGAATTGCAACATTATTCCACACATGCATAATGCAGGACAAATTTTACATAAATGTTCTTGACCTAATTAAATCTTTACGAAATGTAAATTTTGGAGAAAAAAAGTATTAGCCAGTTAATTGGTTGAAAACCAACAACTTCTATATGGTATTGCTGCTTTAATCTTAAGGGCCAGACATAGGGAGGCCAATCCCGGGATCGGGATCGGCGGGATCCCGGGATTTAGGCCCAAAAATGCCGGGATTTGAATCCCGGGATTGGAGCCTCCAATCCCGGGATTCACGGGATTGCATTGCGCATGTGCAACGCAGCAGCGAGGGAGGGTTGGTGTAAGTAACACTTACTATTAGGCGGGCGGCAGTATTAGGCGGGCGGCAGCCATGTACACAGACCGCGGCGGCATTTCAAATGTAGCGCCGGCCGCCAGCCAATCACAGCTGGTGGACCGGCGGCCAATCAGGGAAGCGGCCGCAGCTGCTCCTGATTGGCTGCCGGACTGCCCGTTCTGACTGGCTGACGGCCAGCACTACAATTTGAAAGTCCTCCGGCGCGCTCAGCGCGTCTTGTCCATGGCTGCCGCCTGCCGCCCGTCTAATAGTAAGTGTAGTTTTACTGACACCAACCCTCCCTCACTGTGGTGCTCGCTTCAGCCTCCCTCCCGCTCCGCTACCTACACCCTCCAGCGCTGCTCCCTAGTCCCTACACTACACCCACCCTCCAGCGCTGCTCCCTTGTCCCTACACTACACCCACCAGCGCTGCTCCCTAGTCCCTACACTACACCCACCCTCCAGTGCTGCTCCCTAGTCCCTACACTACACCCACCAGCGCTGTTCCCTAGTCCCTACACTACACCCACCAGCGCTGCTCCCTAGTCCCTACACTACACCCACCAGCGCTGCTCCCTAGTCCCTACACTACACCCACCTTCCAGCGCTGCTCCCTACAGCCTCCGTGCTCCCTACACTCTTTTCCACTGCCCTCCACTCCCACTCTCCCTGCTCCCTACTGCAATCCCGGGATCCCAGGAATCCCGGGATTGAGCATTTTTCAATCCCGAATCCCGGGATTGAAAAAACGGCCCGGGATTGGCCTCCCTAGCCATACACATTTAACGACTTTTTTAAATGATATTGACAATAGACAATTTTGAACGATATACCGTTCAAGTCGTCTAGTGTGTATGGCCACCCCGATGGCCGATGCGTGCAACCGTGCTCATTAAGAGCAGGTCGCGGGTAAACTGTGCATGCAGCTCAATGTGAGCAATGTCACTTGTGACATTGCTCATCACAACATGTGTGTACGGAGCCGCGATGAGCGATGTGCACAATGTGACATTGCTGATACTCCCCAGCAGCGGTTCCATTCTAGCTGAGCTGCTGACGGGAGCCACACAGCGTCTCCGTCATAATTTCTCCCACTGCCCCACCAATTATGTTTCCACTGTGCCACCAACTTAATAAGAAATTTATTATAATGGGTTCATAAATAACATTATATATATATATATATATATATATATAGAGCAACCCTTAGGCGCCAATTTCACTATTGCTACATATATATATATATATATATATATATATATATATATACTTGCAAGGCAGTCGGCACTCCCAGGCTCTTTAAACAACTTGCTCCGTGCCAGTTCAAGAATGCATCATGTAAGTCCAGCAAAAGAAGTGTTTTATGTTTGTTTGTCTTTACATGTATTTGGCCTGAGGAAAGGGCAGAAGCCCTGAAACAGCTGTAGCCTGTTTAATACATCTTTTATTGCAATCTACTGTCTCCAGTGCCGTTCTTTTGCTGGACTTATATATATATATATATATGTATATGCATCCAGGTAAGCAGCACTCCTGGCGTCTTAACTAAATAACTCTCCAGACACATGCTGAATTGGCAATGTTTCAGTGTTTCTGAGTGCTGCTTATCTGGATGCATTGTTAATTGTGTGTACGGGCACCCGGCGCAGCATGCACTATTGAAGAGAGATCTGGTTTTTAATACACACGTGTGTGTGTATAAATAAATAATTTATATATATATATATATATATATAGTTAAAGGGCCCTACACGCTAGAAGACATGAACAATGTGGAAGATGAACAATGTGGAAGATGAGCAATTTCCCTTGAACTTCCCAGAGCCCTGATAAGCAAAATTGAGTGTACACACTATGCAATTATTCAAACAACTTGAAAGACGAAAGATATCTTTGGAATTGGTACCTTTTTTTTACATATTTTAATATTGGGGAGGCATTTCTGGGTGTGTGGGCAGGGCTGTAGAAGGGGGAGCCAATGAAGTTTTTTTTCACCCACTGCCCCACCAATTTCCACTGTGCCACCAAGGCAATAAAAAATTCATTATAATGGGTTCATAAATAATAAAAATAATAAAATACATTTTATTTATATATATATACATACATACATACATACATACATACATATATATATATATATACACATACATACATATACATAAATATTCTTAATAACTGAAAAATTGTATTCTACTGTGCTGCATTGTTTTTTCTATGTCTTTTGTGGGGAAAAAACCAATAAATATATAAAAAAAAAAAAAAAAAAAATAACTGAAAAATTGTACATACATTTTTACCAACTTACATGGTATACAGTAATTAGAGTAATAAGCTTCATGAAAATTGCACCTGAAAACTCTTGAGAATTATAATTTAAATATCTACACATTTATACAGTATTAAAAAAAATCTATTTTTATATCTTGTAGGCCTCATATAGCAATTGGTATATTAAGTTGGCTTTATTTTAATGCCACAAAACAGCAAATACTTGGATAATAAGGCAATCTAAACTGCAGTTAAAACACTGTGCTACTAAATTCACACACAATTCTTTACATACACATTAGGAACAAAATATTTATTGTGCATAACAAACAAGCTCACCACTGCATCATTACCATCAAATAATGCTAATACAGCTTTTGCAGGCCAATTCAATAATCCAGTTTTCTGCTTAAATATGACATCTATAACTTGCAGTGAAAAGGAAGCAAATGAAATAATATTATCCCAGTTTCCATATTGTATTGGTTTGTTGCTGCTCTAGATAGAGCAGAATAATTCTAACTTGATTTAGGGCCAGATTCAATCAGGTTGGGTATGGTCTCCTGAGCGCCGGTCACGTAACTACCTCCCAATTCAATCGCCCAAGTGCTGCCATGGGATGAGAGCATGTAACGGATTCCTCACAATTATCTGAATCTGCCCACTATACTATATGCTATTTTATATAAACCACACTTGAGGAATACCCCCAGATCTACAACATGCTTCGAGGTTATTACCATGTCTGTGTAATAACTGTATGTATGGATCGGTGACACACACAATTATTTCTGTTATGTGTGGGACATGTGTGTGTAAAAATGACAATATCAAATATACACAACCAGCACATGACTGCATTGAGAAACTGCACGCCACTCATACTCCTCATATTCTGTACTTTAATATTTATATTTGGATTATTACTCAGTAATTGGGGAAGGCTGTTGAAACCACAGATGAGGCTTTGTATAGTGCTTAAAAGAAAAGTAAACATGGAATTGAACTGTTAAAAGTTACATACTATCGAGCACAGGGGCACTGTAAAAGCCGATATGGAACATCTATCATTTTGCTGTGGCCCATATGGCTGGAAGGTGACAACAGTGGCAGAATTTTAGTAGAAGCTGGCCAACTGTTCTACAGTATTTACAACCAGTTCCGGCACTTTTAGTTAGTGCTTAAATGTTGTTGTTTTTGTTTTTTGTTTTTTTACAGTTTTGCATGCATGTGTTTGTTGGTGTGTGCGGGGGGTTTGTATCTAAATTATATTTACTGAACTAAGCTTAGGCAAACATGAGGCTGTTGGGGAGCTAAAAATATATGCTGGAACTTGTAGTCCCACAACAGATGTATCTCTCAGATTACATATCAATATAATAAGCTAGTTCTTACGGCCCAGGTAAGCCAGGAGTAGCCCTGGCCGTTAGATGTTATTATTTAGTTTTATGGAGGACAGCATACTCTCACATTCAGATTGGCTTTTAAGTTATTAGAAACTGAAACATGGAGCTATAAGGAGAAGCCTCAGTTAAAATAGCTCCAGCCGTACAAGACACACCAAAGAGAGTGGACATAATGCAACTGGTACATTTACCTCTGTATAACCCTTAATACCTTCATAGAACTAACAGATTGATTGCTTAATTACATTTCCTACAGTACTTCATAAAAATGCTCATGCAAGAATCTCATCAGATCTCAGGCACTTCTTACATTCATTGCACAATAAATAGCAATAGCACACACGAGAATGTTAAAAAGCAATGCTATTACAGCAAACAAACTGAGTATTACAAATGTATCTATGCGCTATAATTCAGAGTTTAGGGGGTCATTCAGAGTTGATCGTAGCTGTGCTAAATTTAGCACAGCTACGATCATTCACACTGACATGCGGGGGGACGCCCAGCACAGGGCTAGTCCGCCCCGTATGTCAGTGCCGCCCCCCCCTGCGCAGAAGTGCAAAGGCATCGCACAGCGGCGATGCCTTTGCACTTTAAGATTAGCTCCCGACCAGCGCAGCTTTAGCGTGCTGGCTGGGAGCTGCTCATCACTCCCCGGCCCGCAGCGGCTGCGTGTGACATCACGCAGCTACCGCGGCCCGCCGCCCCAACCGTCCAGCCACGCCTGTGTTGGCCAGACCGTGCCCCCTAAATGGCGGCTTAACGCCGGCGTCCAGCCCCCTCCCGCCCAGCGACCGCCTCTGCCTCAGAGGCGATCGCTAGGAAATGACGGCTAGCATGTGCCGGCGGACTGCAGCGCCGGCGCAAGAGCAGTTCCGACCAGATAGCTGCACTGCGAGAAACTGAAGCGCGCAATCGGGTCGGAATTACCCCCTTAGTGTTAATTTCCCTACACCAAAGTACAGATAAAACAATTGTGAGGAAAAATCTCGAATGGCCAACAAGATCCTGAAATAAAAAAATGCTATAAAACAACAGTAAAAAAGGAACATTATATCATCCAAAAATATTTGTATAAAGCATTTCAGCAAACAGAAAACATTCAGTAAGTCAGATTACATAGATTTGTTAGCACACACATTAAGTAAAGATGTATAAAATATCTGGTGACAGTCAAATACTATTCAGGGAGTCACAAGACATCTCCTGCTGGGCTGCACTTTGTATATGTGCTCACTGTTATGGTAATATACAGTGCATCCAGAAAGTATACACAGGGCTCCACTTTTTCCACATGTTGTTATGTTACAGCATTACTCCAAAATGGAATAAATGCATTTTCCCCTCAAAATTCTACACACAATACCCCATAATGACAAAGTGAAGAAAGTGTTTTTGAGATTTTTGCAAATTTATTAAAAATAAAAAACTAAGAAATCACATGTCCATAAGTTTTCACTGTCTTTGCTCAATACTTTGTTGATGCACCTTTGGCAGCAATTACAGCATCAAGTCTTTTTAAATATGATGCCACAAGCTTGGCACATGTGATTTCTTAGTTTTTTATTTTTAATAAATTTACAAAAATCTCAAAAACACTTTTTTTCACATCGTCATAATGGGGTGTTGTATGTACAATTTTGAGGGGTAAAATGAATTTATTCCATTTTGGAATAAGGCTGTAACATAACAAAATGTGGAAAAAGTGAAGCGCTGTGAATACTTTCCGGATGTACTGTAAGTCCTGTTATGTAGGTGGCATTTTTACAGAACAGCTACAATATATTCCTGTCCTCAACAGTGTGAACACAGTGATGCCAATTGGCAAACAAACGTCAGGAGACACCAAATGTACTTAGTTCATCTTAGGACATTTTCTTAGTCACCAACAAAAGTAGCCAAGTATGAGTTCATGTAATGTTCCAATTATAAAATATTAGAAAGCAGTTTCAGTTACAATGGTGATTACCAACAGACAAAATGTATACTTCATCTTTTATCCAAGATGTTGCAGGTAAATAAACCAAGAAACATGTCACTGTACTAGACTGCAACTGCGCATCTGAAGAACCCTGGATTTGGGGATGATCACCCTTTCCCAGCAATGTGACACTTCACATTCTGAGCTGGAGAGGGCAACTAACAATTCTGTAAAAGGTAACTGCACATACAGTATAGTAAAAAACATCTAAAAAGATAAAAGGAATATTCTCTTAATGCCTTCCCGGAGACACCTTACTATATACTATCGGGGTGCTGCTAATGAATTCACTTCTCATCAGTAGAAGCAAAGACTGTCAGGCCCAATGATGTAAAAGTGTCCCTCATTGATTAGTGTGGCTTAATCATTAATCACTGCTTAGAAACTAGGTAGGCCTATCCCACTTCAGAATTACATGTAGGCAGACTTGAGTGTGTAAGAAGTAGCTTCTGCCTTATGACCCTGCCCTGTAGCCCAGATATGTGCAGAAAACATGACTGTTGTCACATGCAAGGTGTGGCCAGTTTTCTCCTTGTCATGACATCAACCATGGAGGGACAACCTGCTATTGGCAATGTCTGTTTTGCCACATTCTGTCCACTTATTGTTAATAGTATTTTCAGTATTCCATGGTACATGTAAATCACAGAGGTTCGCACTGAGGGAAATCTAGAGAGGATACAAGTCTAGAGCGAGGAGCATGTCTAGCACCACCTAGAAACATTTATGGCACTATTTCATATCATCAGTCCTTCTCTCACCATGTCCCACCCAATCTCCCCTATATCATCATATCCCCATCAATCGCTCCAACTCTAGCAAATCACTACCCTATGACAATTTTCTGCCAAACAGGAATGCCCCCAATTTATATCAGGCCACATGGAACTGGATGGGGCATTCTATATAATACATATACAACTCGAGTAACGAGGAAGACACTGTAGTGTGACTCACTCGCCGACACGGTTATCTCAATGAAATGTCTGTGACCCTGGTAACACCAAGAAAACCAAATGGAAATCCTTAACCCAGGCATGTCCAAACTGCGGCCCTCCAGCTGTTGTGAAATTACATATCCCAGCATGCCCTGACACAGTTTTGCGGTCAGAGAACGCTAAAGCTGTGTCAGGGTATGCTGGGATGTGTAGTTTCTCAACAGCTGGAGGGCTGCAGTTTAGACATGCCTGCCTTAACCACTTGCCTGACATGGTCGCATCAGATGCGACCACACCAGGAAGTTTTATCTGACCTGGTCGCACAGTCAGATAAACAGTGTTTGCAGCTGCAGGAAGAGAAACTTCCCTCTGCTGCTGCTCCCAGAGGGACTGGAAGGCCCCTTTGCATCACTGCACTCTCCCCCAGTGTTTGCCGTGCTGCCGATCACTGCTGATTGGTCAGCACGGCAGGACCCCCCACCCAGCGGCTGCAGACAATAGCAGTGTAAAGTGTACAGTGCATCCGGAAAGTATTCACAGCGCTTCACTTTTTCCACATGTTATGTTACAGCCTTCTTCCAAAATACATACAAAGAAAAAACGGGACACCTGGGCGCTGACAAACAAAAGTTCTGGGATATTATATATTATAAATTATAACCTGATCACGGGCTGCTGCTTCAATTAAAAGGTCACTGCTAACCCCAAAAAAACAAGTAATATACAACAACAAAAAATGAAGCGCTGTCCAGATCAGTACATGTTTAAAACATAAAACATTTAATGGACATTACACACAAAACATTAATCACACGGCCGGTGTATTTAATTAAAATAACATAAAATTATATAGATCCTAATGGCCACTCCTGAGTCAATTAGCTTAATTAGTGCACTGATAATTAGTAGCATATAGCAACATTTAGCAAACAATTCATAGCATTTGCTAGATATATATGAATAAGCTTGAAGATGTTGGAAGTTCAAAAAGCACTAATAATTAGTAGAATGTAGCAGCATTTATCAGACAGTTCATAGCATTTGCCAAATAAGGATGAATAAGCTTGAAGATGTTAAAAGTTCAAAGCATATATTCATGCAACTTGTTAATAGCAGAAATTGTAAGTATTAGTAGTCACTGCACACTCTCTTTGCAAATTATTAAATGGAATTATACTCAACAGTCCAGCGTGGCCACGCTATATAATTATACCAGCTCTACGTGTCTTCAGACCAGGAATTTGTATACTGGGTGACGTCTCACTCCTAATTGCTCTCGCTCCGGTCCTCACGTGAAGAATGCTGGATCACTGAGTCTCAGCCGTAGATAGCACTCCTCTCTACGCGTTTCTCTGCCTGTGTGCAAATCGGCGGCTTCCTCCAGAGATTTTTTTCCCTCAAAATTCTACACACAATACCCCATAATGACTACGTGAAAAATGTTTGAGATTTTTGCAAATTTATTAAAAATAACAAACTAAGAAATCACACGTACATAAGTATGCAAAGCCTTTGCCATTAAGCTCGAAATTGAGCTCAGGTGCACCCTGTTTCCACTGATCACCCTTGAGATGTTCCTACAGCTTAATTGGAATCCACATGTGGTAAATTCAGTTGATAGGACATGATTTGGAAAGGCACAAACCTGTCTATATAAGGTCCCACACTTGACAGTGCATGTCTGAGCACAAACCAAGCATGAAGTCAAAGGAATTGTCTGTAGAACTCCGAGACAGGATTGTCTCGAGGCATAAATCTGGGGAAGGGTACAGAAAAATATTTACTGCTTTAAAAGGTCCCAATGAGCACAGTTGCCACCATCATCCGTAAATGGAAGAAGTTCGGAACCACCAGAACTCTTCCTAGAGCTGGCCGGCCGTCTAATCTGAGTCATCGGGGGAGAAGGGGCCCTAGTCAGGGAGGTGACCAAAAACCCAATGGTCACTCTGTCAGAGCTACAGCATTCCTCTGAAGGACAACCATCTCTGCAGCAATCCACCAATCAGGCCTGTATGGTAGAGTGGCCAGATGGAAGACACTCCTTAGTAAAAAGCACATGGCAGCCTGCCTGGAGTTTGCCAAAATGCACCTGAATGACTCTCAGACCACGAGAAACAAAATTCTCGGGTCTGATGAGACAAAGATTGAACTCATTGGCGTGAATGCCAGGCGCCATGTTTGGACGAAAACAGGTACCGCTCATCACCAAGCCAATACCATCCCTACAGTGAAGCATGGTGTTGGCAGCATCATGCTGTGAGGATTTTTTTCAGTGGCAGAAACTCTGAGACTAGTCAGGATAGAGGGAAAGATGAATGCAGCAATGTACAGAGACATCCTGGAAGAAAACCTGCTCCAGAGCATTCAACCTCAGACTGGGGTGACAGTTCATCTTTCAGTAGGACAACGACCCTAAGCACACATCCAAGATATCAATGGAGTGGCTTCAGGACAACTCTGTGAATGTCCTTGAGTGGCCCAGCCAGAGCCCAGACTTGAATCCAATTGAACACTTCTGGAGAGATCCGAAAATGGCTGTGCACTGATGCTACCCATCTAACCCGATGGTTCAGAGGTGCTGCAAAGAGGAATGGGTGAAACTGCCCAAAGATAGGTGTGCCAAGCTTATGGCATCATAATTGCTGCAAAGGCTGTGAATACTTATGTGCATATTATTTCTTAGTTTTTTATTTTTAATAAATTAGCAAAAATCTAAAAAAAAATTCACGTTGTCATTATGGTGTATTGTGTGTAAAATTTTGGGAGCATTTTTTTTTACATTTATTCCATATTGGAATAAGGCTGTAACATAACAAATTGTGGAAAAAGTGAAGCACTGTGAATACATTGCGGATGCACTGTAAATTAAACACCCCCCTCCCCCCCCCCCCCCCCCAAGCCCTCCCCTGGAGATCTTGTGGCTATTCAAGCTGTTAAAACGGAAGGTTTTTTTTTTTGGGGGGGGGGGGGGGGGGAGGAGGGGAACCTTTTTTCTCTTCTTTTTTTTACAAATGTATTAAAAAAAACTTTTTATTTTAACTAAAACAAATTTTGGACAAGGTTAAATTCATGTTCTTCACTTGATTCACTCATAAGAAAAACCCAACAAATTCTGAGCGTTTTTTTGTGTTTTTTTTGTGGGGGGGGGGGGGGGGGGGGGGATTGTCACTCAAGTGGTTTAAGAACATTGGTTATTTACTGAACTATTATAGAAGAGTAAGCACACCTATGCAACCAGTTTATTGATGGTTTCTTATTTCTACTACTGTTTCCCTAAAAGCTTTATTTGTCCTTTGCATTTTGTTGGTTACAAGGTCACAATAAAAGAAAACAATCTGATATAGGGGCAGACTTAACAAGAAGTGATATTCTTATCATCACTAGTTACTAATGTTAAATGGTGCTCCAGCCAATCAGCTCCTAACTGACATTTTTTCAAACTCATGACAGTTATTTGCTAATTGGTTGTAGCACCATTTAACATTCGTAACGAGTGATAACAAGATTATCACTCCTTGTTAAATCTGCCCCATAATTATCTTAGTATCAGGCTGTTATTAATGTTAATCATAATGTGAAGGAACAAATTATTTAGGCATTAAAGCTACTGAAAAGCTGTAAAGAGACTGACAGAACTGGCCTTACATCTTGAAGTGCTATTCAAAGTATCACATTACCCAAATGTGCCTGCATGCCTTGGTCTTTTGTTATGGTGATTGCAAACTCATCATCATAAAGTGTCACAGACCATAACTTGTTTCACGCTAACAGCTAAATAGCTTTCATATGGTTATAGAATTGGTCACTCTTCATTGGTGTCAGGATTAGCAAACTGTACTACCACTAAAACTATCAGTACAATAGACACTGAAGTGCAGACAATAAAACAAGGTTAAACTTTCTTTTACACAGTTCTTTGGAAATCAAATAGTACTTTAGAATGTAAGCTCTCACGAGCAGGGCCCTCTTCCCTCATGTGCTTATCCTTTCTTACTTTAATAATCTTCAACTGCACCAAATCCAGCAGTCTTCTGCCACCTGATACTTATTCCAGTGTCATCTGCTGATGTAACTATGTTTAGTTATCCTGTACTTGTCCTATACTGTCATCAACTGTAAGTTGCTGTTTTCCTGTTTGATTATTTATGTACTCTGTAATTAGGAGCTGCGGAACCCTTGTGGCGCCATATAAATAAAGGATAATAATAATAATACTATTATGACTAAGCAACTAATCTAAAAAGACAAAAAGAGTAGACGGCTTCTACAGAAGGAGGCCGTGAAACCAAAATTGCAGGATCGCAACACCCAGCCATGATTCTGTGTAACAGATCCATTTCTCTTGTTACGCAAGTTTTTCTCAGTACACTGCATAATATTAATTCATATAAACACACAACAGCATAATTTTAAGTCAAAGTTTTCTATTGTGTACTGTATGTTGCATTGGGTATTATAGTCCGTATCTTATCCTAACAACAGTAACTTTCCACAACTGCTGTTTTGTAAATGGGACCTCTAACCCCCAACTCTACCCCCCAGCCAATGGTTAGAAACATTCAGACAGTCATCTCATAAGGGGCTTACACATGGAGAGATCCGTGCTTAAATTCTAATGCTTACAAAATTAAGCACAAAGGGTGTGCCGCATGTGTCGCTATCGCCGGCTCTAGATTTGGCATGCATTCATGCCAAATCTAGTGAGATCGCTAATTTCACCCCCCGTCCCACCCCTCACTCAGCACACATCGCTCTGAGTGCTGAGTGGGGAAGGGGGGAGATTTGTGCCGAGTTGTCTGTGCTAGATCGCTCAACACACATCTCCCCCGTGTGTACGGGGCTTAAGAGAAGTGCTTCCACTCATGGAGTCAGCCTGCAAACACTGTGACCATCTACCCAATATTGATTGTTTGATTTCATTAGCATCAACGTAAACTATAGACGCTAGATAGATGCAGCAGTGAGGAGGAACGTATGAAGAGGACTGCATATGCCAAACTCTTTGAAGAGGGACACTATACTAAAAGGGAAGAGTTAGTTGTACTTTCCCGGGGAGTGTATCTAACCGATGAGTGAAAATAGGATTTTATATGTATTTATGTACAAGTTGGCGGTACAGATACAGTAGTACAGGTTGAGTATCCCTTATCCAAAATGCTTGGGACCAGAAGTATTTTGTATATCGGAGTCTAAGCACAGAATGCATTTATGTTTCATATACACCTTATACACACAGCCTGAAGGTAATTTTAGCCAATATTATTAATAACGTTGTACATTAAACAAAGTGTGTACATTTACACAATTCATTTATGTTTCATATACACCTTATACACACAGCCTATTTAACAAAGTTTGTGTACATTGAGCCATCAAAAAACAAATGTTTCACTATCTCAGTCTCACTCAAAAAATTCCGTATTTCTGAATATTTGGATATGGGATACTCAACTGTATAATGGTTAGCATTACTGTCTGACTGAACTGAGGTCTTGGATTCAACTCCCCCAATGTCCCTAGCTGTATGGAGTTTGTATATTATCCCAGTGCTTGCGTGGATTTCCGCTGGAAACTCCGGTTTTCTACTACAATCTAAGAACATACCAGTAGGTTAATTGGCTAACTCCCAATCTGCAATTTAGTAGCAAAAGTTACTATGAAATGGGATTAACAAACAAGATCTGTTGATGGAAGCATCTCTCACTTCTGCTTTCCTAAGCAAGAGGAGGACAGCAATATCTTTTTGAAGGTAGAGGCAGTTACCATAAACCCTAAATGCCACAAAGTCTGGGATTTAAAAGGTAACTTGCTGGTTGCGGAAGTTGAAATGACAACTGTAGTCCACTTTCCTAACATAGCAAATTACTGTAGAAGAGTGAAAGCATGTTCTCAACATTTTTTGTAAAATATAATCACTCCACTAAAATTCAGCTCCGTAACACACAGCATTTGATATATGTTAAAGTGAAAAACTCTTTCACTTTAAAGTTGGCTGTAGAAATATACATTCCATTACAAACTGTTCTGATTGTAGTAGAGATTACAGCAGTTGTAGCTCACTCGGAGGGAGATCAAAACTTTTAGAGCGTTAAAAGTGCCAATCAATCAGCTCCTGTCATTATACAGGAAGTGGTAGAAAAATCACATATCAATCTCCATGGTTTGATACCACCTCCAAATCAATTTTAATTCTACACTCAAAGAAACACACATCAGTTTTCCAAAAGATACAAACAATTGTAAATAGAATAGAAGGAGGATTTTGCAGAATATAAAAAGAATTACTTTGTTAAAAAGCTCTTACAGCTTGCATCCACATTGAAACCAGCTGTTCTAGCTCCATCTTGGCTTGGTTGGACAATTCCAGAATACGTTCTCTGTTCTCATGGCTGGTGTAAGCAGAGTCTGTGAAGTCTTCTGTATGCTCCAATATAACTTCTAACATAGTGGAAACATTTTCCTTGGAGAGGAAATACAGGTTATCTCTGAGTCCTTCAACTTTACTCTGAAAAAAAAAAAAAAAAAAAAGATGTAAAATTTAAAGAACTACCAGTACCCTTCATACATACATATACAAAACATTTCAGGAAAGAAACAAAGTAAAGGATATTTTAAATAAAGATTTGATTCATGAATAAATCATTTTCTAAGCCTGCCAGAATTCTGCTTTGTAGTACTATTAGGAAGGCAGTACAAGGATCAACGAAAAGCTTAACAGGAAAATTAGTAGCAAACAGTAGTCTGTATTCAGCTAATTAAACAGCAATACAATTATCAAAAGCCTAACATCAATCATTAAACTGTATTAAGGTTTCTACATTCATCTAAAGGCAGAACAGCAATACTGTGTATAATTTAGCACAGCACGCCACAGGATCCATTTCACCAGTCTCAAATTCTAGAGCAATGATGGGTGGCAGCAATACTGTAGCTCTAGGGCGCATGCAGCCTTCCAAATCTTCACTTGTGACTCAATCTCCTCCCTACTTTGAAGTCATATTTGATTGTTATAGCTAGTAACATTTCTTTAAAATGTCTACTAATCTGTTATTATAGATAGGTGTTTATTTTACTGATTAAATCTATTAATTCATTAATTAATTCTGAGATTAAGAGAATGTGCTGCCCTCTTGAAGAATAGCGGATCACCCAATGTGGTGCCGCCAGGTATTAGACTGCCTGTCACTGCTCTAGAGTCTTTGGGATGTTGCCTGGCCTTACAACCAGAGCCAAAGACATATGACTAATTTGACCACATGCATGTTTGCTGTAATTGGATGGAATGGTCATACGGCTTTTTGGGCAAAAATCGGAATACTACAAAAAAACATGAATGGACAATGTGGAGAACCCAAAAAATAAAACAAATTATATACAGTATACACACTCACACAGTTTGAGTCTCCCATATCCAAAGAGCTTGGGAGCAGATCAATTTTTATTTCGGATATTTCCGTGTTTTGGAATAGTTGCATTCCATAATGAGATATCTTGGGGAGGGGTCCCAAGCCTAAGCACAGAGGCCTGCATGTGCCAGACTGATCTCTTGAAATCACGGTAAATCTTTGTAAAATGAAAAGGGCAGCCAAATAATGATGATAAAATGATAGGTGACAACTCTAAATGGTAACATTACAAGGTACCTGTATGAACTTATTTTGTAGGGTTCAAGTAAAATTAAAAAAAGAATATAGGGCCTGATGCAGAGCTGAACACATGCCTCAGGGGCACACGAGGGAGCCCATGTGCAGAAGGCCCCCTCCCCTCTGAGCAGCAGGTATACACACAAGAGCAGTGTCAGAGCCTTTGCGTTCACTGTGCAGCTCCATCTTTCTGAAGAGGTCACTGGGAAGATTGTGCAGGAGGTGGGTCCTGCATGCTGGATCAAGGTATAGAAGTATATTTTGTGTGCATCGTGTGCATGCTAGGCCATCTGGAACGATGTTAGCTGATATACACTTGTATATCTGTGTGCGACTGATTCTCTGAATCTGTATATAAAGTGCTATAATGCAGCAGCTCTGACTTTTTTCCATGCCAAGTTCTGCTGTGCTCTGTATACAGACTCCGTTACACACAGTATACAAGTGTTGCATATCAAATGAATCAGCACAGTCTAGTGCGTCCTAGATGTATTACGTTGTGACTGAGATACATTTTTCGGCAAAAAAAAGGCCAGACGCTGGCAGACTTGCACGGGACCTGGTGGCTCAATGGCACCGAGTATCTCTCTGCATGGTGTATTGAGGCTTGATGTATGAGGGCAAACCCGTAAGTGTAAATATGCCTATTACCAGGCGAATGCCTTACACTAAATATAGTGGTGCACCTGGATTAGGCTAGCAAGAAACCAAGGGCACAAGTGTATAGGTAGTACAAACCAAGTGCCAGATGCATACTGGCAAATATATGCATTTATTTTTATGCATGCAATCTGAGAATCTACAGTAGACTCAAAATCAGGGCCAAAATGTTCAAATTAAATAGTTTTAAAAATGGCTTACACATTTACTAATCCCATCAGACCAAACAGTTTCAAATAATTTTTAACACCCCAATCAAAAAGTTTTAATTATCACAGGCTTTTTCAACTACCGAGACCATAGAGGACCAGTGTCACATGCTCCCTACCCACACTGCAACAGAAGTTCACTGTCCGCAACAGAGGGATTACTAGGTGTTGACACCAACAGACCCCTGCAAGCTCCCACACAGTCAGTGCAGGGAGAAGATCTGGTGCAGAAATTGAGGAAGGGAAGGACTCCTGAAATGCTTTGGTCCTGGTATGGTACACCATAGGATCTGTTAGAGGGTATACAGTTCCTACTTTAACAATCAAAATGTAGACATTCAGAACAGGGACAATGAGATGTCAAAGCAATTATGCCCAAACACTGTTACAGAAGTTAGGTATTACATTTACAATATACTATTTGAATAGAATAAATCTTTAACACGAAAGATCATATTTTCTCACCTTAAATTCTTTGATTCCAGTGTAGATACTGATTGGTGCAGTTTCAGCATCCCCATTTGGTCTTATGTCGGTTACAATTTCAATGACCTGCTCCAATGCCACTCTCATTCTTTGGAAGACGCCCTCTTTGTTATTACGTGCGGACTCACAATCAGGGTGCCTTAGGCAAGTCTGTAAAGAAATAAACACATTTATAACTAGAGTATTTCACACCATAAATGTTAGTTCAACTGAACAGGAAAAAAAATACTATTAGTTGATTCAAAATAAATAAATAAATAAATAAATAAATAAATAAATGTCTATTTAGGGGTTCTGATGTTCCTGGGTAATAGTTTAAAAGATTACATGGATATACCAACTGAAGCTTGGCTACTATACTTTTCCTAAAATCTAAAATTCGCTTGTAGATAAGAACTGCATTTTAATTACTAGACACATATACATTGGGAACAAAGGAAAACAGGGCTGATAACCTATCAGGACTATGTGACAATGTTGGACATTTTGTAAGTTAATTTGTTAATGATTATTAACATGTATCTGCCTGTAATTCCTAAAGAAAATTTGAAATTTACTGAGTTACTGAGACAATGCAATTTTTCATAGGCAGTGAGCAGATGAAAACCTCCAGTTTTAAAGAGGTACTTGGCTGTACTTGATTTACATGATTAAAGGATTTCAGCATCACTTATCCTACCCTTTACTGGTTATCATAGACTGATACAAAATTAGAGCTTACTGGCAATACTCAAAGTTTCAAGCAGATAAAGACCATTTCATGTGTAAGGTATTTAATGTGTGAAAATGAAGCTTTCATTCCTGTTTGGATGCAATTAATTTGCTTTACAGTATTAATATGTGCATGTCACAGATCCACATCTATCTGTATATATGAAAGTGTAAAGTCCACACGTTAGGGCCGATTCTAAATCGCACACAAAGAAATAACACAAATGCCGATACAAACTCCTTCCCTTGTGTACATCCATGCAGCCAAATGCGCAAGGTCTGAGATGCCTACACTGTAATACTTATTGGCACAGCCTTATAAGAGATTCAGTATGGGATCCCGACAGTCGGGTTCCCAGTGGTCATAAGACTGACGTTGGAATCCCGACAGGCAGGATCCCGATTGCGAGCACAGCATGTCCCCTCGCGGGATCGCCATGCTAATTTATTCCCCCTCAGGGGGTGGCGTGGACCACCCCCCGAGTGGGGATTCCGACCGCTGGAGTTCCCTTGGCTGTCGGGATTCCGTGTTTGTATCATGACTGCTGGGATCCCGACAGACGGGAAACTAACTGCTTTCCCTTATAAGCCACCATTGATCGCACCATTGAAAACTGCAGCAGCCCTATGGCACATGCAATTTTTCCATCGGACCACGGCCTCCTATGGTTGTAGCTGTGTGTCTGGGAACGTAGCCACTTACTATGACACACCCACTACACTCCATAACTGAATGCACTACTAGCCAATCCCAGGAATGGTCATCACTTTTATGGCACCTTACTGATACCATCAAGATGCATCATCGCTTGGAAAGTGATAAAATGGAGAGTGAAAAAGTACCAGCCAATCAGCTCCTAACTGCCATTTTTCAAACACAGCCTGTGACATGGTAGTTAGGACCTGATTGGCTGGTACTTTTTCACTCTCCATTTTATCACTTTCCAAGCGATGATGCACCTAGCCGAAAATCACCTTTATGCATACACTGTGTGTAACACATGCATCGGAGCGGTTTATACATGTGCAGTTGTAAATAATCGCTCAACTGCGTGCGACTCAGGCCCATTCTATATATTGTGTCACCTGTTGTATAGGGCCAATTGCACTCTACAATTTTATATAAGAACTTATATAACCAAAGCAACATTTGCTCACATTGCATCGAAACCACTATTACATTCCAATAATGTCAGTGTCTGTGCTGGATCATGGAGCTTAGCCAATTAGCCCAGAGCCCGTCGTGTCCCACAGCAGGCATGACCATTGATGGGTGCAAACGGTCATTCGTTCAATATCAATGGTTTAATGCAATTGAAGGCACTATCGATCGTTAACCCACTGATGGCCATCACTATAATAAAGTATTCACTTGAGTTGCTTAATGTTTTATTTTGCCCAACTGAGTGCTCAGTACACTGTAATCCTGCTATTGGATTGCAGCAGTAGCAATTATATTATATTTATATAAATGAGGTGCGTCTTAGACACACATGGCATATCAGATGTGGCTAGCCATCATCACTTGCAACTTGCTCTAGGGGTTGTATGCCTGCAACACTTTCCTGTCCCTTGGTCTCCATCTAGGGACACATCATTATTATACTTTGGCTGCCCTCTCCAAACCACATGACAGCCGTCTTGGCGCAGGGAGCCATAAGTGCAAACTGCAGCAAACCTGCCAGTGCAAAAAAAGGGTGCGCTGCAATATGTTTACGTACAACTCTGATTAAGGTCCCAAATGCGTAAACTGCATTTACAAATCTAGTAATCAGAGATATAAATCTAGTGACCAAATATATAAGTTTAGCCTTTAATGCAGTCTCTGCTAATTAGGCAGCTCAATCAGTGTCAATGTGAGATCAAGTAGAAATTAAGTGGTCCCTTATGAGTTCAATCCTTAGACTGAAATCCCTACACACTATATAAAAATACATGTTTATCCCTGAAATTCCTAAACTCTGCACATCATCCTAACTTTTGCTGAAAGACTAAATTTGCTTTACTTACTTTCATTGATCCCTTTGTGTGTTTAAGGCTACTCAATACAAAATATCCCCTTGCATTAAAAACTATGTAATTTGATTTTGGGCTACAAATACAAAAGTCTTACCTTGGAAGCTGTGAGCAACATCATGGTACATTTCTCCAGAACAGCTCTTGCAGCTGCCATCCTTGCTTTTTTCTTCTCGCTCTTTAAGTCCTAGAAAAATGTATTAAAATTGTGATTTTCTGCACTGAAAAGCTTTCAAGAATAAGTAGGTTAAAATGATGACTGTGGAATTTAGTTTTGCAACTGCTGCAAATGCAGAAATAGGCGATTCCTCACATGCCACCCAAATTTCTACAGCTCTTTTTAAAATCTTATTACAATTCAAAATCCCACACAGATCAAGTCTGAAGTTTGTTAATCACTATGCCCCGTGAGCATGTTCCCATGGCCAGTATAAATTATAATCTATTTTATACGTACATTTTGACGATCTCCGGTAAGATGGGCAAACTCCACCATTTCATTGCCAAACTGGCTAAATATCTGAACAAACTCTTGAAAACTGCTAACTTTCTCAAGGTGTTCCATAGTTGCAAGGACCTGAGAGAAAATATAAAGCAAGTTGTTAAGTTCCAAAAAAATCGTACTTACCGACACTTCAATTGACAAACATGTACATTGAAGATTCCTCATTAAAAGCACTGTTGTTATTTCACTTTTAATTGAATAGGATTCAAAAGATGGATTACAAAATTTTGCTCACAAAAACATAAGTTACCACACGGCTACAAACTCAACATACCATAATATACTAGGTGGATACTATAATAAGTTGCAAAGACAGAGGTCTTTTGTATGCCTATGAACAAGCTTATACAGCGCAACATATACCACACTAAGACAATTTGGAAGTAAAGAGTATAAAGATCTGAGTCTAAAATAGTGATGTGCACCGGAAATTTTTCGGGTTTTGTGTTTTGGTTTTGGATTCGGGTCCGCGGCCGTGTTTTGGATTCGGACGCGTTTTCGCAAAACCTCCCTGAAAATTTTTTGTCGGATTCGGGTGTGTTTTGGATTCGGGTGTTTTTTTTTACAAAAAACCCTCAAAAACAGCTTAAATCATAGAATTTGGGGGTCATTTTGATCCCATAGTATTATTAACCTCAATAACCATAATTTCCACTCATTTTCAGTCTATTCTGAACACCTCACACCTCACAATATTATTTTTAGTCCTAAAATTTGCACCGAGGTCGCTGGATGGCTAAGCTAAGCGACACAAGTGGCCGACACAAACACCTGGCCCATCTAGGAGTGGCACTGCAGTGTCAGGCAGGATGGCACTTAAAAAAAATTGTCCCCAAACAGCACATGATGCAAAGAAAAAAAGAGGCGCACCAAGGTCGCTGTGTGACTAAGCTAAGCGACACAAGTGGCCGACACAAACACCTGGTCCATCTAGGAGTGGCACTGCAGTGTCAGGCAGGATGGCACTTCAAAAAAATAGTCCCCAAACAGCACATGATGCAAAGAAAAAAAGAGGCGCACCAAGGTCGCTGGATGGCTAAGCTAAGCGACACAAGTGGCCGACACAAACACCTGGCCCATCTAGTAGTGGCACTGCAGTGTCAGGCAGGATGGCACTTCAAAAAAATTGTCCCCAAACAGCACATGATGCAAAGAAAAAAAAGAGGCGCACCAAGGTCGCTGTGTGACTAAGCTAAGCAACACAAGTGGCCGACACAAACACCTGGCCCATCTAGGAGTGGCACTGCAGTGTCAGGCAGGATGGCACTTCAAAAAAATTGTCCCCAAACAGCACATGATGCAAAGAAAAATGAAAGAAAAAAGAGGTGCAAGATGGAATTGTCCTTGGGCCCTCCCACCCACCCTTATGTTGTATAAACAGGACATGCACACTTTAACGAACCCATCATTTCAGCGACAGGGTCTGCCACACGACTGTGACTGAAATGACTGGTTGGTTTGGGCCCCCACCAAAAAAGAAGCAATCAATCTCTCCTTGCACAAACTGGCTCTACAGAGGCAAGATGTCCACCTCATCATCATCCTCCGATTCCTCACCCCTTTCACTGTGTACATCCCCCTCCTCACAGATTATTAATTCGTCCCTGGAATCCACCATCTCAGGTCCCTGTGTACTTTCTGGAGGCAATTGCTGGTGAATGTCTCCACGGAGGAATTGATTATAATTCATTTTGATGAACATCATCTTCTCCACATTTTCTGGAAGTAACCTCGTACGCCGATTGCTGACAAGGTGAGCGGCTGCACTAAACACTCTATTGGAGTACACACTGGAGGGTGGGCAACTTAGGTAAAATACAGCCAGTTTGTGCAAGGGCCTCCAAATTGCCTCTTTTTCCTACCAGTATACGTTAGAGATGAGCGGGTTCGGTTTCTCTGAATCCGAACCCACCCGAACTTCATGTTTTTTTTCACGGGTCCGAGCGACTCGGATCTTCCCGCCTTGCTCGGTTAACCCGAGCGCGCCCGAACGTCATCATGACGCTGTCGGATTCTCGCGAGGCTCGGATTCTATCGCGAGACTCGGATTCTATATAAGGAGCCGCGCGTCGCCGCCATTTTCACACGTGCATTGAGATTGATAGGGAGAGGACGTGGCTGGCGTCCTCTCCATTTAGATTATAAGAGAGAGAGATTTACTGGAGTTTAGGACTAGGAGGAGTACTGTAGAAGTGTAGAGAGTGCAGAGAGTTTACTAGTGAGTGACCACCAGACAGTGCAGTTTATTTAATATATCCGTTCTCTGCCTGAAAAAAGCGATACACACAGTGACTCAGTCACATACCATATCTGTGTGCACTGCTCAGGCTCAGCCCAGTGTGCTGCATCATCTATATATATTATATATCTGTCTGACTGCTCAGCTCACACAGCTTATAATTGTGGGGGAGACTGGGGAGCACTGCAGTGCCAGTTATAGGTTATAGCAGGAGCCAGGAGTACATAATATTATATTAAAATTAAACAGTGCACACTTTTGCTGCAGGAGTGCCACTGCCAGTGTGACTGACCAGTGACCTGACCACACTGACCACCAGTATAGTTAGTAGTATACTTATATTGTGATTGCCTGAAAAAGTTAAACACTCGTCGTGTGACTTCACTTGTGTGTTGTTTTTTTTTTTATTCTATAAAAATAAAACTCATTCTGCTGACAGACAGTGTCCAGCAGGTCCGTCATTATATAATATATAATATATACCTGTCCGGCTGCAGTAGTGATATATATATATTTTTTATATCATTTATCATCCAGTCGCAGCAGACACAGTACGGTAGTTCACGGCTGTGGCTACCTCTGTGTCTGCACTCGGCAGGCAGTCCGTCCATAATTGTATACCACCTAACCGTGGTTTTTTTTTCTTCTTTATACATACATACTACTACGACATCTCTTTATCAACCAGTCTATATTAGCAGCAGACACAGTACAGTACGGTAGTTCACGGCTGTGGCTACCTCTGTGTCTGCACTCGGCAGGCAGTCCGTCCATAATTGTATACCACCTAACCGTGGTTTTTTTTTCTTTCTTCTTTATACATACATAGTTACATAGACATCTCTTTATCAACCAGTCTATATTAGCAGCAGACACAGTACAGTACGGTAGTTCATGGCTGTGGCTACCTCTGTGTCTGCACTCGGCAGGCAGTCCGTCCATAATTGTATACCACCTAACCGTGGTTTTTTTTTCTTTCTTCTTTATACATACATAGTTACATAGACATCTCTTTATCAACCAGTCTATATTAGCAGCAGACACAGTACAGTACGGTAGTTCACGGCTGTGGCTACCTCTGTGTCTGCACTCGGCAGGCAGTCCGTCCATAATTGTATACCACCTAACCGTGGTTTTTTTTTCTTTCTTCTTTATACATACATACTACTACGACATCTCTTTATCAACCAGTCTATATTATTAGCAGCAGACACAGTACAGTACGGTAGTTCACGGCTGTGGCTACCTCTGTGTCTGCACTCGGCAGGCAGTCCGTCCATAATTGTATACCACCTAACCGTGGTTTTATTTTCTATCTTCTTTATACATACATAGTTACATAGACATCTCTTTATCAACCAGTCTATATTAGCAGCAGACACAGTACAGTACGGTAGTTCACGGCTGTGGCTACCTCTGTGTCTGCACTCGGCAGGCAGTCCATAATTGTATACTAGTATCCATCTCCATTGTTTACCTGAGGTGCCTTTTAGTTGTGCCTATTAAAATATGGAGAACAAAAATGTTGAGGTTCCAAAATTAGGGAAAGATCAAGATCCACTTCCACCTCGTGCTGAAGCTGCTGCCACTAGTCATGGCCGAGACGATGAAATGCCAGCAACGTCGTCTGCCAAGGCCGATGCCCAATGTCATAGTACAGAGCATGTCAAATCCAAAACACCAAATATCAGTAAAAAAAGGACTCCAAAACCTAAAATAAAATTGTCGGAGGAGAAGCGTAAACTTGCCAATATGCCATTTACCACACGGAGTGGCAAGGAACGGCTGAGGCCCTGGCCTATGTTCATGGCTAGTGGTTCAGCTTCACATGAGGATGGAAGCACTCAGCCTCTCGCTAGAAAACTGAAAAGACTCAAGCTGGCAAAAGCACCGCAAAGAACTGTGCGTTCTTCGAAATCCCAAATCCACAAGGAGAGTCCAATTGTGTCGGTTGCGATGCCTGACCTTCCCAACACTGGACGTGAAGAGCATGCGCCTTCCACCATTTGCACGCCCCCTGCAAGTGCTGGAAGGAGCACCCGCAGTCCAGTTCCTGATAGTCAGATTGAAGATGAAGATGTTGAAGTACACCAGGATGAGGAGGATATGGGTGTTGCTGGCGCTGGGGAGGAAATTGACCAGGAGGATTCTGATGGTGAGGTGGTTTGTTTAAGTCAGGCACCCGGGGAGACACCTGTTGTCCGTGGGAGGAATATGGCCGTTGACATGCCTGGTGAAAATACCAAAAAAATCAGCTCTTCAGTGTGGAGGTATTTCAACAGAAAAGCGGACAACAGGTGTCAAGCCGTGTGTTGCCTTTGTCAAGCTGTAATAAGTAGGGGTAAGGACGTTAACCACCTCGGAACATCCTCCCTTATACGTCACCTGCAGCGCATTCATAATAAGTCAGTGACAAGTTCAAAAACTTTGGGCGACAGCGGAAGCAGTCCACTGACCAGTAAATCCCTTCCTCTTGTAACCAAGCTCACGCAAACCACCCCACCAACTCCCTCAGTGTCAATTTCCTCCTTCCCCAGGAATGCCAATAGTCCTGCAGGCCATGTCACTGGCAATTCTGACGAGTCCTCTCCTGCCTGGGATTCCTCCAATGCATCCTTGCGTGTAACGCCTACTGCTGCTGGCGCTGCTGTTGTTGCTGCTGGGAGTCGATGGTCATCCCAGAGGGGAAGTCGTAAGCCCACTTGTACTACTTCCAGTAAGCAATTGACTGTCCAACAGTCCTTTGCGAGGAAGATGAAATATCACAGCAGTCATCCTGCTGCAAAGCGGATAACTGAGGCCTTGACAACTATGTTGGTGTTAGACGTGCGTCCGGTATCCGCCGTTAGTTCACAGGGAACTAGACAATTTATTGAGGCAGTGTGCCCCCGTTACCAAATACCATCTAGGTTCCACTTCTGTAGGCAGGCGATACCGAGAATGTACACGGACGTCAGAAAAAGACTCACCAGTGTCCTAAAAAATGCAGTTGTACCCAATGTCCACTTAACCACGGACATGTGGACAAGTGGAGCAGGGCAGGGTCAGGACTATATGACTGTGACAGCCCACTGGGTAGATGTATGGACTCCCGCCGCAAGAACAGCAGCGGCGGCACCAGTAGCAGCATCTCGCAAACGCCAACTCTTTCCTAGGCAGGCTACGCTTTGTATCACCGCTTTCCAGAATACGCACACAGCTGAAAACCTCTTACGGCAACTGAGGAAGATCATCGCGGAATGGCTTACCCCAATTGGACTCTCCTGTGGATTTGTGGCATCGGACAACGCCAGCAATATTGTGTGTGCATTAAATATGGGCAAATTCCAGCACGTCCCATGTTTTGCACATACCTTGAATTTGGTGGTGCAGAATTTTTTAAAAAACGACAGGGGCGTGCAAGAGATGCTGTCGGTGGCCAGAAGAATTGCGGGACACTTTCGGCGTACAGGCACCACGTACAGAAGACTGGAGCACCACCAAAAACTACTGAACCTGCCCTGCCATCATCTAAAGCAAGAAGTGGTAACGAGGTGGAATTCAACCCTCTATATGCTTCAGAGGTTGGAGGAGCAGCAAAAGGCCATTCAAGCCTATACAATTGAGCACGATATAGTAGGTGGAATGCACCTGTCTCAAGCGCAGTGGAGAATGATTTCAACGTTGTGCAAGGTTCTGATGCCCTTTGAACTTGCCACACGTGAAGTCAGTTCAGACACTGCCAGCCTGAGTCAGGTCATTCCCCTCATCAGGCTTTTGCAGAAGAAGCTGGAGACATTGAAGGAGGAGCTAACACGGAGCGATTCCGCTAGGCATGTGGGACTTGTGGATGGAGCCCTTAATTCGCTTAACAAGGATTCACGGGTGGTCAATCTGTTGAAATCAGAGCACTACATTTTGGCCACCGTGCTCGATCCTAGATTTAAAGCCAACCTTGGATCTCTCTTTCCGGCAGACACAAGTCTGCTGGGGTTGAAAGACCTGCTGGTGACAAAATTGTCAAGTCAAGCGGAACGCGACCTGTCAACATCTCCTCCTTCACATTCTCCCGCAACTGGGGGTGCGAGGAAAAGGCTCAGAATTCCGAGCCCACCCGCTGGCGGTGATGCAGGGCAGTCTGGAGCGACTGCTGATGCTGACATCTGGTCCGGACTGAAGGACCTGACAACGATTACGGACATGTCGTCTACTGTCACTGCATATGATTCTCTCAACATTGATAGAATGGTGGAGGATTATATGAGTGACCGCATCCAAGTAGGCACGTCACACAGTCCGTACTTATACTGGCAGGAAAAAGAGGCTATTTGGAGGCCCTTGCACAAACTGGCTTTATTCTACCTAAGTTGCCCTCCCACAAGTGTGTACTCCGAAAGAGTGTTTAGTGCCGCCGCTCACCTTGTCAGCAATCGGCGTACGAGGTTACATCCAGAAAATGTGGAGAAGATGATGTTCATTAAAATGAATTATAATCAATTCCTCCGCGGAGACATTGACCAGCAGCAATTGCCTCCACAAAGTACACAGGGAGCTGAGATGGTGGATTCCAGTGGGGACGAATTGATAATCTGTGAGGAGGGGGATGTACACGGTGATATATCGGAGGGTGATGATGAGGTGGACATCTTGCCTCTGTAGAGCCAGTTTGTGCAAGGAGAGATTAATTGCTTCTTTTTTGGGGGGGGTCCAAACCAACCCGTCATATCAGTCACAGTCGTGTGGCAGACCCTGTCACTGAAATGATGGGTTGGTTAAAGTGTGCATGTCCTGTTTTGTTTATACAACATAAGGGTGGGTGGGAGGGCCCAAGGACAATTCCATCTTGCACCTCTTTTTTCTTTTCTTTTTCTTTGCATCATGTGCTGATTGGGGAGGGTTTTTTGGAAGGGACATCCTGCGTGACACTGCAGTGCCACTCCTAAATGGGCCCGGTGTTTGTGTCGGCCACTAGGGTCGCTAATCTTACTCACACAGTCAGCTACCTCATTGCGCCTCTTTTTTTCTTTGCGTCATGTGCTGTTTGGGGAGGGTTTTTTGGAAGGGCCATCCTGCGTGACACTGCAGTGCCACTCCTAGATGGGCCCGGTGTTTGTGTCGGCCACTAGGGTCGCTAATCTTACTCACACAGCTACCTCATTGCGCCTCTTTTTTTCTTTGCGTCATGTGCTGTTTGGGGAGGGTTTTTTGGAAGGGACATCCTGCGTGACACTGCAGTGCCACTCCTAGATGGGCCCGGTGTTTGTGTCGGCCACTAGGGTCGCTTATCTTACTCACACAGCGACCTCGGTGCAAATTTTAGGACTAAAAATAATATTGTGAGGTGTGAGGTATTCAGAATAGACTGAAAATGAGTGGAAATTATGGTTATTGAGGTTAATAATACTATGGGATCAAAATGACCCCCAAATTCTATGATTTAAGCTGTTTTTTAGGGTTTTTTGAAAAAAACACCCGAATCCAAAACACACCCGAATCCGACAAAAAAAATTCGGTGAGGTTTTGCCAAAACGCGTTCGAACCCAAAACACGGCCGCGGAACCGAACCTAAAACCAAAACACAAAACCCGAAAAATTTCAGGCGCTCATCTCTATTACGTACGGACTGTCTGACGTGCCTACTTGGATGCGGTCACTCATATAATCCTCCACCATTCTTTCAATGGTGACAGAATCATATGCAGTGACAGTAGACGACATGTCAGTAATCGTTACCAGGTCCTTCAGTCCAGACCAGATGTCAGCACTCGCTCCAGACTGCCCTGCATCACCGCCAGCGTGTGGGCTCGGAATTCTTAGCCTTTTCCTCGCACCCCCAGTTGCGGGAGAATGTGAAGGAGGAGCTGTTGACGGGTCATGTTCCGCTTGACTTGACAATTTTCTCACCAGCAGGTCTTTGAACCTCTACAGACTTGTGTCTGCCGGAAAGAGATACAACGTAGGTTTTAAATCTAGGATCGAGCACGGTGGCCAAAATGTAGTGCTCTGATTTCAACAGATTGACCACCCGTGAATCCTGGTTAAGCGAATTAAGGGCTCCATCTACAAGTCCCACATGCCTAGCGGAATCGCTCTGTTTTAGCTCCTCCTTCAATGTCTCCAGCTTCTTCTGCAAAAGCCTGATGAGGGGAATGACCTGACTCAGGCTGGCAATGTCTGAACTGACTTCACGTGTGGCAAGTTCAAAGGGTTGCAGAACCTTGCACAACATTGAAATCATTCTCCACTGCGCTTGAGTCAGGTGCATTCCCCCTCCTTTGCCTATATCGTGTTCAGATGTATAGGCTTGAATGGCCTTTTGCTGCTCCTCCATCCTCTGAAGCATATAGAGGGTTGAATTCCACCTCGTTACCACCTCTTGCTTCAGATGATGGCAGGACAGGTTCAGGACTGTTTGGTGGTGCTCCAGTCTTCGGCACGCGATGGCTGAATGCCGAAAGTGGCCCGCAATTCTTCGGGCCACCGACAGCATCTCTTGTACGCCCCTGTCGTTTTTTAAATAATTCTGCACCACCAAATTCAATGTATGTGCAAAACATGGGACGTGCTGGAATTTGCCCAGATGTAATGCACGCACAATATTGGTGGCGTTGTCCGATGTCACAAATCCCCAGGAGAGTCCAATTGGGGTAAGCCATTCTGCGATGATGTTCCTCAGTTTCCGTAAGAGGTTGTCAGCTGTGTGCCTCTTATGGAAAGCGGTGATACAAAGCGTAGCCTGCCTAGGAACGAGTTGGCGTTTGCGAGATGCTGCTACTGGTGCCGACGCTGCTGTTCTTGCTGCGGGAGGCAATACATCTACCCAGTGGGCTGTCACAGTCATATAGTCCTGAGTCTGCCCTGCTCCACTTGTCCACATGTCCGTGGTTAAATGGACATTGGGTACAACTGCATTTTTTAGGACACTGGTGACTCTTTTTCTGACGTCTGTGTACATTTTCGGTATCGCCTGCCTAGAGAACCTAGATGGTATTTGGTACCGGGGACACAGTACCTCAATCAAGTCTCTAGTTGCCTCTGAATTAACGGTGGATACCGGAACCACGTTTCTCACCACCCAGGCTGACAAGACCTGAGTTATCCGCTTTGCAGCAGGATGACTGCTGTGATATTTCATCTTCCTCGCAAAGGACTGTTGGACAGTCAATTGCTTACTGGAAGTAGTACAAGTGGTCTTCCGACTTCCCCTCTGGGATGACGATCGACTCCCAGCAGCAACAAGAGCAGCGCCAACAGCAGTAGGCGTTACACTCAAGGATGCATCGGAGGAATCCCAGGCAGGAGAGGACTCGTCAGACTTGCCAGTGACATGGCCTGCAGGACTATTGGCTTTCCTGTGTAAGGTGGAAATTGACACTGAGGGAGTTGGTGGTGTGGTTTGCAGGAGCTTGGTTACAAGAGGAAGGGATTTAGTCGTCAGTGGACTGCTTCCGCTGTCATCCAACGTTTTTGAACTTGTCACTGAATTATGATGAATGCGCTGCAGGTGACGTATAAGGGAGGATGTTCCGAGGTGGTTAACGTCCTTACCCCCTACTTATTACAGCTTGACAAAGGCAACACACAGCTTGACACCTGTTGTCCGCATTTGTGTTGAAATAATTCCACACCGAAGAGTTGATTTTTTTTGTATTTTGACCAGGCATGTCAATGGCCATATTCGTCCCATGGACAACAGGTGTCTCCCCGGGTGCCTGACTTAAACAAACCACCTCACCATCAGAATCCTCCTTGTCAATTTCCTCCCCAGCGCCAGCAACACCCATATCCTCATCCTGGTGTACTTCAACAGTGACATCTTCAATTTGACTATCGGGAACTGGACTGCGGGTGCTCCTTCCAGCACTTGCAGGGGGGCGTGCAAATGGTGGAAGGCGCAAGCTCTTCCCGTCCAGTGTTGGGAAGGTAAGGCATTGCAACCGACACAATTGGACTCTCCTTGGGGATTTGTGATTTAGAAGAACGCACAGTTCTTTGCTGTTCTTTTGCCAGCTTAAGTCTTTTAATTTTTCTAGCGAGAGGATGAGTGCTTCCATCCTCATGTGAATCTGAACCACTAGCCATGAACATAGGCCAGGGCCTCAGCCGTTCCTTGCCACTCCGGCATATTGGCAAGTTTACGCTTCTCATCAGACGCTTTCAATTTTGATTTTTGGGTCATTTTACTGAACTTTTGTTTTTTGGATTTTACATGCTCTCTACTATGACATTGGGCATCGGCCTTGGCAGACGACGTTGATGGCATTTCATCGTCTCGGCCATGACTAGTAGCAGCAGCTTCAGCACGAGGTGGAAGTGGATCTTGATCTTTCCCTATTTTAACCTCCACATTTTTGTTCTCCATTTTTTAATGTGTGGATAGCAATGGCCTACTACTATATATACTGCGCACAACTGAAATGCACCACAGGTATGGATGGATAGTATACTTGACGACACAGAGGTAGGTACAGCAGTGGCCTACTGTACCGTAATGCTATATATTATATACTGGTGGTCAGCAAACTGTGCAAAACTTAAATGCACCACAGGTATGGATGGATAGTTTACTTGACAACACAGAGGTAGGTACAGCAGTGGCCTTCTGTACCGTACTCCTATATATTATATACTGGTGGTCAGCAAAATTATGCACTGTACTCCTACTATATACTACAATGCAGCACAGATATGGAGTGTTTTTCAGGCAGACAACGTATACTGGTGGTCACTGGTCAGCAAAACTCTGCACTGTACTCCTCCTATATAATATACTGGTGGTCCCCAGTCCCCACAATAAAGCAGTGTGAGCACAGATATATGCAGCACACTGAGCACAGATATGGAGTGTTTTTCAGGCAGACAACGTATACTGGTGGTCACTGTCCGCAAAACTCTGCACTGTACTCCTCCTAATATAATACAGCTGCTCCCCAGTCCCCACAATTAAGCAGTGTGAGCACAGATATATGCAGCACACTGAGCACAGATAAGGAGCGTTTTTTTCAGGCAGAGAACGGATAACTGGTGGTCACTGATCAGCAAAACTCTGCACTGTACTCCTCCTATATAATACAGCTGCTCCCCAGTCGCCACAATTAAGCAATAAGCAAGCACAAATATTTGCATCAACAATAAACGGAGAGGACGCCAGCCACGTCCTCTCCCTAACATTTCCAATGCACGAGTGAAAATGGCGGCGACGTGCGGCTGCTTATATAGAATCCGAATCTCGCGAGAATCCGACAGCGGGATGATGACGTTCGGGCGCGCTCGGTTTAACCGAGCCATACGGGAGAATCCGAGTATGCCTCGGACCCGTGTAAAATGGGTGACGTTCGGGGGGGTTCGGTTTCCGAGGAACCGAACCCGCTCATCACTAGTCTAAAATAGGCACAGGTGACATACAGAAAAAGTTTACTTATAAAGAGGATTGTTTAGGTAGGAAGTGGGAGTAATCACCCTCAGTTTGTGGTTGTTAATTATCTTGCAACAGTTTTATATTGATTAACAGGTCTTTGTTGTGGTTTTAGGTTTGGACCAATCATACAGTAGCTTATAAGGAATTGGCATTAGTGTAGGATCATTTTCCACACTAGATGAGTGCTATTTGCATTTTCCTGAGGATACAATATGTACCTGTGTTGCTTTCTGAATTTGCACTTATCCTATTTTTTTAGTTCACTCTTTTGCCTTTTTTTCTCACCTGCCTATCTCTTTACTCTAGTTTATTATACTCTAATTTTCCTGTCATATTTCACCTTACTTTCCAGGGATTTATCTAAATTAATTATTCATCTTTCTACCCTCCACAAAATCAGTATGCACCTTCCAAAGCACTATGCATCCTCTCTAGAGTATCTCGCTGACTCTACCCACCCAAGCCCCTCTCCATCTATTCACCTTTCTGAGCTATCCACCTTGCCAGCAGTCATGTCTTTTGCAATACCTAGAACTTTCAGAGTCCCCTCATCGTTCACAATTATTCCCACGTGGCTCTCCACTGTTCCGGAGAGCCAAAGGGAGTATCCAGCAAAATTTGTCCAGTGCTTCCCACCTTCAGTTTTAGTCCCTGCCACCTCCACGATGGAGCGATTATACCTTACACCCAATACACTCTCCATTGTAGTTCCCCAGCTCTTTTACTGAAACACCAACCCTGGTTTGTCCAACCCCCTGTGCATTTACCCGTGTTTTTTTGAGCTAGTGGAAAAGGGGTATAAGCTAGCCCTCAATTTGGATGCATTTCTGTATGGGCCTTTATCATGAGGCCTTACAATAGTCAATTACATGGCCCTAAGTGGGCATTGCTACCATTCAGTGTAAGGACTACCGATAATCAGAGAAGCCTTGAAGAGGCTCGGCAGCTTACCATGTATTTGCAAATATATGCAACAAATATCTCTGAATTTTTATTACCATATAGTTTTCAAGTAATGTTTCAAGTACTATTTAGTATGCAGGGGGATACCGGCGGGGGGGAGCTCCACCCTATATGTTTTCTGTAGCAAGGATGTGGCCTTGCAGTGCATGTTAGCCACTTTTTCTTGTCTATAGTCTGTATTTCCCCACTTGGTATTGTTAATAAGAAGATCCCAAGGAAATTCAGGGTAATCCAGCACCTGACCTACCCTACTGGAATTCTGTTAATGATGCTCCTAATCTGGCTTTATACATAGTGGAAAATTAATAATTGGAGATAATTTGTCTTTGGTTTGGGGTTTTGGTGATGGACCATTGTTGGCCAAGGTTGACAATGAGACTTTTTTTTTGGCTTATTCCTTTACACCCAGACTTTAAATTTATCGGTTTACTCATCATGGATAATTATTATGTGGACAAGTGCTTGACAACTGTTTGTGCTATTTTTTGTTCTTGGTTTGATCTCTAAGTTTTTTTCCTGCACTTGTGCATTTCAGCTGACACTGAGCATGCTGGTGTGGCACACTATATGAGTACTTCTTAATTGTTGTCCTAAGGATAGTGGACTGAGTGTTCTTTCATGGGTTTGGGACTGTGTTCATTCATCGGACAATTCAAGAACATAGACTGTTGTGGCGGAGAAAGTTCAGATGACCTCTTCCAAAATAGCTGCGCCAATGTTTGAGTTTTGGGGGGACTCTGGCATGGTGGAAGTAGGCCTGAATACTGGGAAGGCGGTGAGAGAGTAGAATGCTGCGAGGAGCAGAGTCCGGAGTGAGCATGACACTGTAGGAAGCGATGTGCAGTGGCAGTGTGGGACTCAAAGCCTGCATGCAGATCCCAGCGCTACCCATGAGCAGTGTGAGGGCATACTAAAAGCGTACCGCAGCACCAGCCTGGAGAACTTTTTACTGCAACAACCTTAATATTGTCCAGGATATAAACAAGAAGGCATCTTGTCCATTTGCCTTATGACTCCAGTGGAAGTTAGTGTTTTGGTGCCTACAATTTAAATTTTATTACAAAGCTAAGCATATTCCTGGTGTCTACATTAACAAACTTTCGGATTCACTATCATGCTGCAGCCGGGTGCATTTCCATGTACTGTTATAGGCCCTACACACTGGCCGATTTTCAGAAAGATATGAACGATCTCGTTCATAAATGAACGAGAACTCGCTCATATCTTTCAGTGTGGAGACTCCAGCGATGAACGATGCGCGTCCCCACGCTCGTTCATCGCTGGTCTCCCGTCGGCTGTGCATGCAGGCCAATATGGACGATCTCGTCCATATTTGCCTGCACTTCAATGCAGCCGCGTGACGGGGGGAGTGAAGAAACTTCACTCCCCCCGTCACTGCCCCCCCGCCGCCGGGTCGCTCGTCGGCCGTATCCGCCGTCGGGCAGCTCGGCGGCAGGTCGGCCAGTGAGTAGGGCCCCTTAGACTCACATTGTCCTTATGTATGGCAGATTATCAGACTAAGCCAGTGGTTCTCAAACTTTTTTGAATCACGGAGCCCTAGAGTATAAGAATTTTTTTCACAGGACCACTAGGCCAAAAGTTTCTTATTGAGAAATTAAAAAATAAATATTAAATTAAGTAAACTGTGTTTATATGTCATCCTTAGGTTGAATTCTGTGGTGAGGGACAAGATTTGCTTCTAATTGTTCATGTATTTTGTGATTGGCAGCAATCAGCACTGATTTTGGCTATTACATAGAGCATAAATAATTTGAATTGGTCCTGGACCACCTATCAAAGGCACCCCTGTAGGTGTCCAGAGGCACCCTAGGGTGCCTAGGCACACAGTTTGATAACCACTGGACTAAACGACCCTGAAGACCTATTCTTTATTTTAAGATGGGTGGCAGCAGTTCCTGGGTTTTCAGGACTAAGGGCCTGATTCTATTTGGAAGTAAAACAAAAAAGCAACTGTGTCTGGAACAAACCATGGTGGAATGCAAAGGGAACAAATACATTTATATCTTTTTCTAGGCAGGATAAATACTGTCCTTCTTACAAATGTTAGACAGCTTCAGTTCTACACTGCAATTTACATTTCAGTTTGAAAACACCCTACCCAAATCAAAATCTCTCTGCACATATTACATCTCCCCGACCTGCAGTGCAGCATGGTTTTGCCCAGGTGCACAGTTACTTGATTGTTTATACTTTACTTCCAAACCAGAATCAGGACCTAAGTCTGCTAAGTACTCAGATCAGTTGATGTTGGATTTGTGTGTAAAATCACTATCAGATGGGTCACACCATTGATCCATGTCATCAGCCCTCTCAGGTATTACATAATGTATAAGCTTTATGGTGTCCTTGACCAAACAAAGGGGCAGATGTATTAACTTGAAGAAGGCATAAGGAAGTGATAAACCAGTGATAAATGCAAGGTGATAACACACCAGCCAATCAGCTCCCATATGTCAATTAACAGTTAGGAGCTGATTGGCTGGTGCATTATCACCTTGCAATTAACACTGCTTTCTCACTGGTTCATCACTTCCTTATTCCTTCTCCAGGTTAATACATCTACCCCAATGTTTTTTTTTTTCGGTATGGAGGGCCTTGCTGCAGAAATAGTTAGTCATGCAGCTTCTGATGAGTTTAAAGTTGGTTTATTTCAGTTAGCCTTTTAGATGGAAGATTTGAGTACCTTTTGGATAAAGTAAGCTTATTGGGCTTGAAGTGACAGATTTGCTGTTTTTAAATGCTGTTTTTATCCTTTTTTTTATTTTTATGTAAGACCTAAAGAGGAGGTTCAATTTTTGGTCCACTGACCAAACCCAACTCACTGAAGCACTGGCTTCATGCACTCTATGGGACTTGTTAATTTCAGATAAGAGCTGCATTGTCCGCTGCTGCAGCATGCTATTTTGCAGATACCATTCATGTCATAGGCAGATGGAAGTCTAGTACATTTAAATCTTATGTTCACACTGGTACACATGAGCCTTAAAATTGGATATCTTTTGAGGATGTCAAGGTCTCTAATATTTTACCTTTGTATTTCCCCTTTGATTTGAGTGAGGTGGCCATTTACCTTTGGAAAGAGCATGGCCTTCATCTTTAGGACAGGGCCAGTGAGATCCGGTCTCTAGGTTGAAAAGACTTAGGTCAACAATGTCTAGGTCGACCACTATTGGTCAACAATAAGTAGGTCGACTTGGTTTCTAGGTCGACATGACAAAAGGTCGACATGAGTTTTTCACTTTATTTTTTTGTTTTACTTTTTCATACTTTACGATCCACGTGGACTACAATTGGGAACGGTAACCTGTGCCGAGCGCAGCGAGGCACCTTGCCCGAAGCATGGCGAGCGGCTTGAGCCATACGAGGGGACACGGTGCACTAATTGGGGTTCTCGGTCACTCTACGAAGAAAACGACACCAAAAAATAAAAAAATAAAAACTCATGTCGACCTTTTTTCATGCCGATCTAGTACATGTCGACCTAGAAACCATGTCAACCTACTTACTGTTGACCAATAGTGGTCGACCTAGACACTTTCAACCTAAGTCTAGTCTATCTAACATACCACACCCGGGCCAGTACAGGCCATGCAAGCGGTGGTTATTCACTGGGACTAAAGGTTGTGCTGGTGGAGGAGTTAAGCCCACCCTCATTTTTATTCCTTGTTCATAGATTGACAATATGCAGTCGAACCAATACACCAGGCCTGGCCAACCAGTGGCTCTCCAGATGTTGTGAAACTACACATCACAGCATGCCTTGCCACAGTTTTAGCATTCCCTAATAGCAAAACTGTGGCAAAGCATGATGGGACTTGTAGTTTTACAACAGCTGGAGAGCCACAGGTTGGCCAGGCCTGCAATACACCCTATCCTTGCATCTCATTAATGACAAAATGAAGTCACATAGATAGACATTGGGGTATATTCAATTAGGGTCGGATCCATTCCGACATGCATTTGTCGGAATGGATCTGACAACCCCTATTCAAATTTCATCTCAATCCGACTTTTAAAAAGCCGAATTGAGATGAGGGACCCAGAGGAGGAGAGGGGGGGAGCCGCGGGGAGACCAGCTAGGGACAGCTGCCGGGCAGACAGAGGAGATCAGCGCTACAGTAGCCCTGCAGGAGGTTGTCACACAGCCGCCCGACCTCACGGCAGTGTCCACCCGGCTCCAGCAAGCGTGACCTCACTTGCTGGAGCTGGGTGGACGCTGCCGTGAGTGGCGCAGCTGTGTGACAACCTGCTGCAGTGCTGTAGCGCTGATCTCCCCTGTATGCCCACGGCTGTCCCCCGTCTCCCTGTGGCTCCCCCACATCTCAGGTTGACATTATTTTATGTCGGACTGAGATGGTCGAAAAGGGGGCCAAAACCTGTCGGTTTTGGCCCCATTTTCGACACAAGCACGTGGATCGGCAGCTTTTGTCAAAATTAACACTGAAAGTAGGGTTTTACATTTTTAAAGAACAATTATGTGTTCCTGATATTTGAAGAAAACAAATATGACCTGCTGTGAAGGAAATATGATTGTTTATTCCACTAGTTTGTACTAACAAACTTAAGGCATTGCTTTGTATATGATATATGGGAGTACTACAGTAAGTCAGACTCTGTGTGTAACACATTCTCAGCATAATGAGCCTAGATTACTAAACACATAGTTCTCAAGGGCATTTTATTCAAATGTTCTTCGGCAAAATCCATTACAATATCATTAAACTGTTTGCAAAAGTTATGAATACAACATTGACTAAAATCAGACTAAAATGAAAACTGAGATCCACTGACTAAATCTTGAAAAAAAGTGACTAAAATGTGACTTTAAACCACCTAGAATCCTAAGTAAGTGACAAAGACTAAAATTAAATTTAAAATCCTGTCAAAATTAACAATGTTTAGAAAAGCTGGCATTGTATATATATATATATATATATATATACATACACACACACACACACACACACACACACACACACACAAAGAAGACCACAAGCAGAGGTTATTTAGTAGAGTCCCTGCTGGCAGCTCCGCTGAAGAGTAATATAAAATGGTGGCTGCTCAATTAATTGAATAGTCCTTCATAGGTGTATGAAGGGAAGGGGTTACTCTACACAAATAAAAAGGAAATATATTCCCCTAGCACACTGAAAAGGATCAGCAATAATATTTGAATACTACATGATAACAGAAATGCAAAGATTTCAGTTTCTCAAATTAGAGATAAGCGGGTTCGGTTCTCAGAGAACCGAACCACACTGAACATCCAGATCTCAGCCAGAATCCGAGTCCGGCTTGGGACTTCCCGCTGGACTCAGAAACCACAATGAGGCAAAACGTCATCATCCCCTGTCTCCTGTCAGATTCTCACTAGTTTTATATTCCATATAAACAGCCGCGCGTCGCCGCCATTTTCACTCTGGACTTAGAGAGAGTGACAGAGGTCTGTCTCCCTCATTTTCCGAGTGGTGGTGTCGGGTGGGGTCAGTGCGTGCTCTAAGGGGGTGCTGCTCCTGTCACTGTGGTGTACCTGTGCTGTTAGGGGTGCTGTTCTGGCTGTCACTGGTGTTTCATGTGCTGTTAGGGGTGCTGCAGCTGTACATGGGTGTTGTTGCTGTCCTGGCTGTCACTGTGTTGTACATGGGCACTGTCCTCCTGTATGCAGTGAAAATACTGGGGTGCTGGCCCTGTCTTGTATGATGTGAAAATTCAGGGGTGCTGTTGTTAAAATAAATGTACACTGGCCCTGTCTTGTATGCTGTAAAAATTAAGGAGTGCTGTTGTTAAAATAAATGTACACTGGCCTGTCTTGTATGGTGCAAAAATTCAAAGGTGCAGTAAAATAAATGTACACTGGTCCTGTCTTTTATGCTGCAAAAATTGTGGGGTACAGTGAAAATCAATGTACACTGGCCCTGTATGCTGTAAATATACAGGGGTGTAGTGAAAATAAATGAACACTGGCCTTGTCTTGTGTGCTATAAAATTACATGGGTTTTGTGTAAATACACGGGTGCTGGCACTGTCCGCGGTTGCGATGTCTAGGCCTGACCATCACAACACTATGGGAAGAGGAGGCTCCTACCACCATTTCCACGCTTTCTGCAAGTGCTGGAAGTAGCAACGCCAGTCCAGTTGCTTATATTGAGATTGAATGTCACTGTAGAAGTACATCAGGATGAGGAGGATATGGGTGTAGCTGGCGCTGCGGAGGAAGTTGACAATGAGGATTCTGATGGCGATGTGGTTTGTTTGAATAAGGCACTAGTGGAGACAGTTGTTAGCCATGGGATGAAAAAGCCCATTGTCATGCCTGGGCAAAATACTAAAAAATGCCACCTCTTCTGTGTAGAATTATTTCTCCACAAATCCAGATAACAGGTGTCAAGCCATCTGTTGCCTTTGTCAATCCATGATAAGTAGGGGTAAGGACGTTAACTAACCAGGAACATCCTCCCTTATACGTCACCTGCAGCGCATTCATTATAAGTCATTGTCAAGTTCAGAAACTTTGGGTAATAGCGTAAACAGTCCACTGACACCTAAATTATGTGGTTTTGTTTGAATAGTATTTCTCTGTGAGGTTGAGGATGTAAACACTGAAGGGGTGAGGGAATCTGAGGATGAGGACCACATCTTGTCACTGTAGAGCTAGTTTGTGCAAGGAGAGATTAATTTTTTTGGTGGGGCCCAAACAAACCAATCATTTTAGACACAGTCATGTGGCAGACCCTGTCCCTGAAATGATGGGTTCGTTAAAGTGTGCATGTCCTGTTTATACAACATAAGGGTGGGTGGGATGGCCCAAGGACAATTCCATCTTGCACGTCTTTTCTTTGCCACATCATTCCAGGGGTGCTGCCCCTCTGCCCTATCAGTGCAGGGGTGCTGCCCCACTGCCGTTTAAGTCCAGGGGTGCTGTTGCCTGTCTGCTGTGCTGTGTAATTCTCCAGGGGTGCTGCCTATGCTGTGTAAATCCAGGGGTGCTGCCATATAATTCCAGGGGTGCTGCTGTACTTGATCCTAGGTTTAAATGAAAGCCTAGAGCAGATATGAAACAAGCTTCAACATCACAAACAGATTTGTGAAAACATAGCCGCAAAGGTGGAAATGGAAATTGTTATTTTGACAAAGTGTTTTTAAATACAGTGGGGAGAGACCACATTTGCGGCCAAAGTCAGTGTGACTCAAAAGAGACTGAATCATAATCCAGCGCAACTGCTGGAGAGGTAAAAGTGATATTTTCTGCCAGAGCATTAGAGAGAGGTTCTTCTCAATTATTTCATGTTAGGGACTCACTCAAATGAATGGCTCAAATTAATCAACCTTAATTTTGATTTATTATTGATGTTCCTCATTTTGGGATTATTTATTTACAAGATGCACATTTGGTGTACAGGGATCTTCTTTTCCTAAGGGCTGCGTAGAGTTATCACAAAACCTCGCTCTGTTAGAAGAACAGACTTTCAGTGATCTTGCATTGCATCAGCTTTCCATTGCACTCCAGCACTAGATAGGCCAGGAGTTCCTGTGAGGCACAAACAGTTACTGAATAAGCCCCAGTATGGAGTCTCATGGTGGCTTACAGCCAGAAAGATGTCTGGCTTGCCAGGTTGAGGCATGCTGTGGGTACAGAGGTTAGCATTGTTTCCTCCCACAGTCCTACTTGTAGTATGAAATGAGTTTCGACTGTTGAGTGGTAAGCTCCACTAGGGCAGGGGCTCAATAACAAATAAAATCACTGCACATGCTTAGTACTTTACTGTCATGCTTAGTACTTTACTGAGCCCACCCGAACTCAACTTGCCCCATCCAGGGCTGCTGAGCGGGCTCAGGAGGGGCTGTTAAAACATCAAAGGAGCTGTTTTATTTAAAAATAAAATATGAATAAAATAAACAAGCCACACAGGTATGCTCACATGCGTGTAACTGGGACACACAGGTATGCTCATATGCATGCAAATGGGAGATGTGAAAACCAAAAATAAGTCATCTGACACAAAATATGTCAATAAAAATGCAATTTAAAAAAAATGGAAAAAAAGAAACCCATGAGATTTTCACAAAATAAGTCTCCAGACTCCGTGGAGGGGAAAATATCAAACTTGATCCTGTGGTATACACCAGTTTATTTGCATCCCAACATTAAACCCTAGATTATCTTAATCCCTGAAAATGAAGAAGGGGGTACAAATTTGGAGGCTTTGTCCCCTAGTTTTTCAGTTTGTTCAGTAATGTGCTAATTAATAATTATATATTTGCTTGGTTGAAGTCCTTTCTGTTCCACACCAATATAGGAGTGGAGGTGAAAGCCTGTGTGTTGTTCCTGATTGAGTATGCCTTTCTAATTTTTAATCACCTTCTAGACTATGGGGGTGATTCAGATCTGATCGCACGCAGGCGTTTTTTGCAGTGCTGCGGATCAGGTAGTTGCCGCCTACAGGGGGAGGGGTAGTTGATGTGCAGGGGTGCGAACGCTTGTGCAGAGAGCTGCACAATAAAAAAGATTGTGCAGTCTCTGCACAGCTGAGGACTTACTCAGCCATTGCGATGATCCGGCCAGGAGATAACGTCAGGAATCCTCCCTTAAAACGGCTGGGCACGCCTGCTTTATTCCGGACACTCCCTAGAAACGGTCAGTTGACACCCAAGAACGGCCTCTTCCTGTCAATCTTCTTGCGATCGCTGGTGCGATCGTTTTCTTCATAAAATCTGCTGCTGTCCGGCGATCCCCGTCGACGGCGGCCGACGCGCCTGCGCACTGCAGAGCATACGCATGCGCAGTTCAGACTCGATCGCACCTCTGCAAAAAAAGCTAGCGTGCGATCGGGTCTGAATGACCCCCAATGTCATCTTTCCCTTGCCTCTTCTCATAATGTGAAAAGTCATCAAAGAAGGAGGTGATATGTTTGTAGCTAGCTATGATTCGGAGAACTTGGCGAGCTTTTTCCAGGGAGTCCACCTGTCGCTGAAATGATGGGTTTATTAAACTGTGCATGTCCTGTTTAAACAACATATGGGTGGTTGGGAGGGCCCGGGTGGTTGGGAGGGCCCGGATGGGGGGAGGCCCAAGACAATTTCATCTCGTACCATTTTTTTTTCTTTGCATTATGTGCTCTTTGGGGCCTAGTTTTTAAAACTGCCATCCTGTCTACCACTGCAGTGCCACTCCTAGATGGGCCACGTGTTTTGTGTCGCTTAGCTTAGTCATACAGCGACCTCAGTGCAACCTATTGGCCTAAAAACAATATTGTGAGGTGTTCAGAATAGACTGGAAATGAGTGGAAATGAATGTTATGGAGGCTAATAATACTGTAGGATCAAAATGACCCCAAATTCTGTGATTTTAGCTTTTTTTTTTTTTTTTTCCCAAAAATCTTTCAGATCCAAAAAACAAAACCCGAAAGGGTGGGTTTGGCAAAACCAATCCAGATCCAAAACACAAGCGGGGATTCAGATCTGAAACACAAGCAGGGATCCAGATCCAAACCCTCATCTCTAATTCAAACTAGTCTACTCTGTTCTGGCCGTCCCTAATACCCCTTTTCCACTAGCTCAAAAAACACGGGTAAATGCACGGGGGCGCGCATTTACCCGTGTTTTTTGCAAGTGGAAAAGGGTAAACCCGGATCAAGTGACCCGTGAATCCTACCCGGCTATCTACCTGGGTAGGACACGGGAATGATCCGGGTAGGGTTGTACTGTAAACGGGAGCCGTGTCGATGCGACACGGCTCCCGTTTACACTGTATGGAAGGGCGGCGCTGGGAGATCATGTGATCTCCCTGCGCCGCCCCTGCCGCGTCACTAGAAGCGTCACCAACCCGGCATATGCCGGGTTGTGACTGCTGATGGGAAAGGGGCCGAGCACGGGTCGCAGCAGGGGGCAGCTCCCGTGTCAGGCTCCCGGCTGCGACCCGTGCTCGTAGGTGGAAAAGGGGTATAACGCTATATACAAAAAGCACCCATTCTGGGTCATATAACATGTTACGCTACATGATAATAGCACAAACATCAATTAATCTAAATTGAGAACTAACTCACCTGGGGGAATCCCAAGATCCTCCAAATGGCACTACAAGGACCTTGCGTCTCTGAACAGCAAGATAAAATGACTCAGCTGATCACAAAGCTCAGCAGCTGATCGGGTTACTGAAGCATACCAGCGATCAAAGTGCAGGTAAGTTTTATTTATTTATTTTCTATTAGAAGTATTTTTATGCTAGTGGTCTGGAGCAGCTCTGTGACCTCCCCACAGCCAGCACCAGCACAGCAGGGTGTTCTGTACACAACCTGGCATACATATCAAGGCTTGCGTAATTGTGAAAGCTGGATGCTGGTAGTGAACAAGCTCGATAGGTGATTCACCAGGACAGATATTTCTCACATTTCTTTCCCGGCACCCAAATATTTATATATTCCTGATATTTTGTAATATCACAATGCAAATGTGGGTGATTTTTTCTCATCACAGCCACATCTGAAAGGCAGATTTTGATAAATAAACTAGAGATGAGCGGGTTCGGTTTCTCGGAAACCGAACCCCCCCGAACTTCAGCCTTTTTACACGGGTCCGAGGCAGACTCGGATCTTCCCGCCTTGCTCGGCTAACCCGAGCGCGCCCGAACGTCATCATCCAGCTGTCGGATTCTCGCGAGGCTCGTATTCTATCGCGAGACTCGGATTCTATATAAGGAGCCGCGCGTCGCCGCCATTTTCACACGTGCATTGAGATTCATAGGGAGAGGACGTGGCTGGCGTCCTCTCCGTTTAGAGTAGAGTAGAGAGTAGAGAGTCTAGAGACACTTGATTTACTAATTTTGGGGAGCATATTAGGACGGAGTACTACTTGCTGATAGTGTGACCAGTGACCACCAGTTTAATTAATCCGTTCTCTGCCTGAAAAAAAAACGATACACAGTGTGACACAGTCACATACCATATCTGTGCTCAGCCTCAGTGTGCCCTCAGTGTGCTGCATCATCTATGTAATACTGTATATCTGACTGTGCTGAGTGCTCACTGCTCACACAGCTTAATTGTGGGGGAGACTGGGGAGCAGTTATAGCAGGAGTACATTAAGTTAACAGTGCACACTTTTGCTGCCAGAGTGCCACTGCCAGTGCCAGTGTGACTGACCAGTGACCACTGACCACCAGTATATTGTGATCGTCGTGTGGTGTTTTTATTCTATAAACGCATTCTGCTGACAGTGTCCAGTATATACGTATATAATATATACCTGTCCGGCTGCAGTAGTGATATATATATATTTTTTATATCATTATCATCCAGTCTATATTAGCAGCAGACGCAGTACGGTAGTCCACGGCTGTAGCTACCTCTGTGTCGGCAGTCGCTAGTCCATCCATAATTGTATACCACCTACCTGTGGTGTTTTTTTTTTTTTTTCTATCTTCTTGATACTACTAGTAGCTTACTTTAGGAGTCTGCAGTGCTGAGCTGACAGTGTCCAGCAGGTCCGTCATTATATAATATATACCTGTCCGGCTGCAGTAGTGATATATATATATTTTTTATATCATTATCATCCAGTCTATATTAGCAGCAGACGCAGTACGGTAGTCCACGGCTGTAGCTACCTCTGTGTCGGCAGTCGCTCGTCAATCCATAAGTATACTAGTATCCATCCATCTCCATTGTTTACCTGAGGTGCCTTTTAGTTGTGCCTATTAAAATATGGAGAACAAAAATGTTGAGGTTCCAAAAATAGGGAAAGATCAAGATCGACTTCCACCTCGTGCTGAAGCTGCTGCCACTAGTCATGGCCGAGACGATGAAATGCCAGCAACGTCGTCTGCCAAGGCCGATGCCCAATGTCATAGTACAGAGCATGTAAAATCCAAAACACCAAATATCAGTAAAAAAAGGACTCAAAAATCTAAAATAAAATTGTCGGAGGAGAAGCGTAAACTTGCCAATATGCCATTTACCACACGGAGTGGCAAAGAACGGCTGAGGCCCTGGCCTATGTTCATGGCTAGTGGTTCAGCTTCACATGAGGATGGAAGCACTCAGCCTCTCACTAGAAAAATGAAAAGACTCAAGCTGGCAAAAGCACGGCAAAGAACTGTGCGTTCTTCGAAATCACAAATCCACAAGGAGAGTCCAATTGTGTCGTTTGCGATGCCTGACCTTCCCAACACTGGACGTGAAGAGCATGCGCCTTCCACCATTTGCACGCCCCCTGCAAGTGCTGGAAGGAGCACCCGCAGTCCAGTTCCTGATAGTCAGATTGAAGATGTCAGTGTTGAAGTACACCAGGATGAGGAGGATATGGGTGTTGCTGGCGCTGGGGAGGAAATTGACCAGGAGGATTCTGATGGTGAGGTGGTTTGTTTAAGTCAGGCACCCGGGGAGACACCTGTTGTCCGTGGGAGGAATAGGGCCATTGACATGCCTGGTGAAAATACCAAAAAAATCAGCTCTTCGGTGTGGAAGTATTTCAACAGAAATGCGGACAACATTTGTCAAGCCGTGTGTTGCCTTTGTCAAGCTGTAATAAGTAGGGGTAAGGACGTTAACCACCTCGGAACATCCTCCCTTATACGTCACCTGCAGCGCATTCATCATAAGTCAGTGACAAGTTCAAAAACTTTGGGCGGAAGCAGTCCACTGACCAGTAAATCCCTTCCTCTTGTAACCAAGCTCACGCAAACCACCCCACCAACTCCCTCAGTGTCAATTTCCTCCTTCCCCAGGAATGCCAATAGTCCTGCAGGCCATGTCACTGGCAATTCTGACGAGTCCTCTCCTGCCTGGGATTCCTCCGATGCATCCTTGCGTGTAACGCCTACTGCTGCTGGCGCTGCTGTTGTTGCTGCTGGGAGTCGATGGTCATCCCAGAGGGGAAGTCGTACTCGTAAGCCCACTTTTACTACTTTCACCAAGCAATTGACTGTCCAACAGTCCTTTGCGAGGAAGATGAAATATCACAGCAGTAATCCTGCTGCAAAGCGGATAACTGAGGCCTTGGCATCCTGGGCGGTGAGAAACGTGGTTCCGGTATCCATCATTACTGCAGAGGCAACTAGAGACTTGTTGGAGGTACTGTGTCCCCGGTACCAAATACCATCTAGGTTCCATTTCTCTAGGCAGGCGATACCGAAAATGTACACAGACCTCAGAAAAAGACTCACCAGTGTCCTAAAAAATGCAGTTGTACCCAATGTCCACTTAACCACGGACATGTGGACAAGTGGAGCAGGGAAGGCTCAGGACTATATGACTGTGACAGCCCACTGGGTAGATGTATGGACTCCCGCCGCAAGAACAGCAGCGGCGGCACCAGTAGCAGCATCTCGCAAACGCCAACTCGTTCCTAGGCAGGCTACGCTTTGTATCACCGCTTTCCAGAATACGCACACAGCTAAAAACCTCTTACGGCAACTGAGGAAGATCATCGCAGAATGGCTTACCCCAATTGGACTCTCCTGTGGATTTGTGGCATTGGACAACGCCAGCAATATTGTGTGTGCATTAAATCTGGGCAAATTCCAGCACGTCCCATGTTTTGCACATACCTTGAATTTGGTGGTGCAGAATTTTTTAAAAAACGAGAGGGGCGTGCAAGAGATGCTGTCGGTGGCCAGAAGAATTGCGGGACACTTTCGGCGTACAGGCACCACGTACAGAAGACTGTAGCAACACCAAAAACGCCTGAACCTGCCCTGCCATCATCTGAAGCAAGAAGTGGTAACGAGGTGGAATTCAACCCTCTATATGCTTCAGAGGTTGGAGGAGCAGCAAAAGGCCATTCAAGCCTATACAACTGAGCACGATATAGGAGGTGGAATGCACCTGTCTCAAGCGCAGTGGAGAATGATTTCAACGTTGTGCAAGGTTCTGCAACCTTTTGAACTTGCCACACGTGAAGTCAGTTCAGACACTGCCAGCCTGAGTCAGGTCATTCCCCTCATCAGGCTTTTGCAGAAGAAGCTGGAGACATTGAAGGAGGAGCTAACACAGAGCGATTCCGCTAGGCATGTGGGACTTGTGGATGGAGCCCTTAATTCGCTTAACAAGGATTCACGGGTGGTCAATCTGTTGAAATCAGAGCACTACATTTTGTCCACCGTGCTCGATCCTAGATTTAAAACCTACCTTGGATCTCTCTTTCCGGCAGACACAAGTCTGCTGGGGTTCAAAGTACTGCTGGTGACAAAATTGTCAAGTCAAGCGGAACGCGACCTGTCAACATCTCCTCCTTCACATTCTCCCGCAACTGGGGGTGCGAGGAAAAGGCTCAGAATTCCGAGCCCACCCGCTGGCGGTGATGCAGGGCAGTCTGGAGCGACTGCTGATGCTGACATCTGGTCCGGACTGAAGGACCTGACAACGATTACGGACATGTCGTCTACTGTCACTGCATATGATTCTCTCCCCATTGAAAGAATGGTGGAGGATTATATGAGTGACCGCATCCAAGTAGGCACTGTCACAACTGAGGACGTGAGCTGACGGGAGGCAGCCTCAGTTGTAGGGGCTGAGATGTACCGGAACCTGGGAGGTTGTATCAGACCCCTGGACATGTAAGTAACATGAATAATAACTGCCCGAAGGCGTGACCACGACAACTTAGATAAAAGTCAATGATGTTTATTATGACAACTCCGCAACACAGCAGCAGTAAAAGAAAACTTAAAAGTCAGCAAATAATAAATACAGTTCCTGGGTACTACAGGATGGCAGGAGCCACAGGGCACTGGTAGTGTGAGATAGTTCTTATGATCTTCTAGATGGAAAGTCCTTACCAGGCCCGACTGTAGCAATGGAGATAACCCAGGATTGTGCCAGCTGGTGTTCCAGGAAAAGCTGGGTTGCTGAAGGTAAAACAGCTGCTGTGGATACTGGCTGGAACCAGACTGTTGTTAGCACGGAGTGGATACTGGCTGGAACCAGTTAAATAATAAATGAACTTGGGAGCGATGAAATATGAACTGAAATGTAGAACTTGAGAGCGGAGAAATAATAATACCGGTGGAGAGTGGTAAAGTGTAGAAAGGACACCGGCCCTTTAAGGGAAGCTGTACTCTGCTGGAAGCTGAGCTGGAAGCAGGTAATGTTGTAGCTGGAAACAGATGAATCCACAATGGATTGGAGAGTCAGGCTACACCGCAGGTGGAATGCTGGTGCGGGTCTCTATGGTGGAAGTCTTGAGACAGGAGCTGGAACCTGGAAGACAATCACAGGAGAGAGACAAACAGGAACTAGGTTTGACAACCAAAGCACTGACGCCTTCCTTGCTCAGGCACAGTGTATTTATACCTGCAGCAAGGAAGGGATTGGCTAGGCAATTATGCAGATTAACAATACTGACAACAGATTGGAGGACATGATCAGCTGACAGAATCCAAGATGGCTGCGCCCATGCAGACACTTGGAGGGAAGTTTGGTTTGTAATCCATGTGGTAATGAAAACAGTAATGGCGGCGCCGGCCACTGGAGACAGGAGACGCCAGGCTGACAAGTGCACATCCAACCACGCGGACACAGCGGAGGCCGCGGCTGACGTAATTGCCACTCTGACACTCTGCATGCAGAAGCTCAGGGACGGCGGCGGAGGCCGCGGGAGACGCCATGCCAGATGTAATAAGGCGTTACTGTGACAGCGTCTCAGAGAGACAGGAGAGGATGCAGGAATGTGAACATTAGGATAACAGATGGGATCCGGTCCTGGAGCGCTGAGCCAGCCTTAGGAGGCATCTGATGGGTAAGAAATGGCGTCCAGATACCCGGATCGTGACAGCACCCCCCCCTTTAGGAGTGGCCCCAGGACACTTCTTTGGCTTTTGAGAAAACTTGGAATGGAATCTCCGGACCAAGGCAGGAGCATGGACATCAGAAGCATTGGTCCATGAACGTTCCTCAGGACCATAACCCTTCCAGTCAATAAGATATTGTAGTTGACCGTAACGGTGACGTGAGTCCAGGATCTTGGCCACTTCATACTCAACGCCTCGTTGAGTTGGACTTTCGGAGTTGGAGGAAGTGAGGAATGAAACCGATTCAAGATCAGCGGTTTCAACAGGGAAACATGGAATGTCCTGGGTATTTTTAAGAAGGGAGGCAACTGGAGTCTGTAAGCAACAGGATTGATGACTTGTTCAATCTTGAAAGGACCGATATAGCGAGGTGCAAACTTCATACTGGGAACTCTTAACCTCAAATTCTTCGTGGATAACCATACCCGATCACCCACCTTGAGAGCAGGAACTGCTCGACGCTTCTTATCCGCAAACTTCTTGTACCTGAACGATGCCTTGAGCAGAGCTGATCGTACGCTCTTCCAGATATTGGCAAACTGATGCAAGGTGATATCCACTGCGGGAACAGAAGTTGCTGGAAGCGGTTGGAACTCAGGAACTTTAGGGTGGAATCCAAAGTTAGTGAAGAATGGTGTTGAAGCAGATGAAGAATGATACTGGTTGTTATGACAGAACTCGGCCCAGGGAAGTAATTGAACCCAGTCATCTTGAGAGGAGGACACATAGATGCGGAGGAAGGCCTCCAAGTCCTGATTCACCCTCTCGGTTTGACCATTGGTCTGAGGATGGTAAGCCGTGGAAAACTTTAGCTTGACTTGGAGGACTTGACATAAACTTCGCCAGAATTTGGCTGTGAATTGAACTCCTCGATCTGAGATAATTTCTTCAGGAAGACCGTGGAGTCGGAAGATCTCTAGTATGAATACTTGAGCCAACTTGGAAGCTGACGGAAGACCGGTGAGAGGAATGAAGTGTGCCATCTTGGTGAACCGGTCAACTACCACCCAGATGGTATTGAACTTGTTGCACATGGGTAAGTCTGTAATGAAATCCATCGACAAGTGGGTCCATGGTCGACGGGGAACGGATAGTGGAACCAGTTGCCCCGCAGGCGACTGGCGGGATACTTTATGTTGGGCACACTTTGGGCAAGATGCAATAAACTCCAAGACGTCCTTTTTCAGAGTTGGCCACCAATAGGACCTAGAGATAAACTCCAGGGTTTTTTGGATACCTGTATGTCCGGCAAAACGGGAAGCATGGGCCCAATGCATGAGCTTCTTCCTTAGCATCGACTTCACAAAACTTTTCCCTGATGGGGGCGTAGAGTCCATCCCTACCGTGGAGAATGCCAACGGATTTATAATAGGATGCTTGTCTGAAGACTCTGACTCATTTTCTTGCTCCCATGAGCGGGAAAGGGCATCGGCCTTGCGATTCTGAGAGCCCGGACAGAACTGGAGTTTAAAGTCGAACCTGGAAAAGAAAAGTGCCCATCTGGCCTGACGAGGGTTGAGACATTGTGCGCCCTTCAGGTATAAAAGGTTCTTGTGGTCTGTAAGTATGGTGATTAAATGAGAAGCTCCCTCCAACAGATACCTCCACTCTTCTAGAGCGAGCTTGATGGCTAGCAACTCCTGGTCGCCAATGGCATAGTTGCGCTCAGCTGGGGAGAACTTCCGGGAGAAGAAACTGCAAGGATGTAAATGGCCATCTTTAGCCCTCTGAGATAACACCGCTCCTACTCCAACGGAGGAGGCATCCACCTCTAGGATGAAAGGAGAGTCGATGTCAGGCTGTTTCAGGACAGGCGCAGAGATGAACCTCTGTTTTAAAAGATGAAAAGCTTGCATGGCTTCTTCAGACCACTTGGACGGGTTAGCACCCTTCTTGGTGAAAGCAGTAATAGGCGCCACAATGGTGGAAAAGTCTCGTATAAACTTTCGGTAATAATTGGCGAACCCTAAGAACCTCTGGACCCCTTTGAGGGTTAAGGGTACCGGCCAATTCTGAATTGCTTGTAGTTTCTCAGGATCCATCTCTAGTCCGGAACCGGACACAATGTACCCTAGAAACGGAATGGACTTGACTTCAAAGACGCATTTTTCTAATTTGCAATAGAGATGATTGACACGGAGACGGGACAGAACCTCTTTAACCCAAAAACGATGTTCCTCTAAATCGTTGGCAAAAATGAGGATATCGTCTAGATAGACCACGACATGACGGTATAGAATGTCTCTGAAAATCTCATTGACAAAATGCTGGAAGACAGCTGGAGCATTGCTCAATCCGAAGGGCATGACGAGGTACTCATAATGTCCGTCACGGGTGTTAAAGGCGGTCTTCCACTCGTCACCCTCACGGATCCGGATGAGATTGTATGCACCTCGCAAGTCCAGCTTTGTAAAGATGGTAGCTCCGCTAACTCTGTCAAAGAGCTCAGTAATCAGGGGTAAAGGATAACGGTTCTTGATGGTAATGTCGTTCAAACCTCTGTAGTCGATGCACGGCCGCAGACCACCATCTTTCTTTTTTACAAAAAAGAAGCCTGCGCCGGCTGGGGAAGAAGAAGGTCGAATGAACCCCTTTGCTAGGTTCTCTTTAATGTATTCCTCCATAGAATGCGTCTCAGGCAGAGACAACGGATAAGTTCGGCCTCGAGGTGGAACCTTCCCTGGAACGAGATCAATCGGGCAGTCCCATTCTCTATGAGGAGGAAGGATATCAGCAGAAGCTTTACTGAACACATCCGTGAAATCTTGATATGGAGGGGGTGGAACATCAGACGACCTGGGGGAGGAAGAACAGACAGGCAATACTTTAAACAAACATGTCTCTGCACAGGAGGAACCCCATGCCAGGATTTGCGTAGTCGTCCAATCAATTGTAGGATTGTGAAGACGGAGCCATGGAAGGCCCAGGACCACAGGATGTGTGGCTCTTGGAATCACTAAAAGTGAAATAAGTTCGGAATGAAGAACTCCCACTCTCAGACGAACTGGTAGAGTCCTTAGAGCAATAACAGTATCAAAAATTTTACTGCCATCCACGGCAGTTAAGGAAAAGGAGGAAGGAAGTCTCTCGGTGGGTAGGGACCACCGTTTAACATAGGCTTCAGTAATAAAGTTCCCAGCTGCTCCGGAATCAAGGAGAGCAATGACGTTCCGATAACGTTGAGCAACTTGAAGCGAGACTGGGAGATTACAATCATGAGGAGATGGAGAGGAGATCATTACTCCTAGCCGGCCCTCTCCTGGGCGAGCTAGGGTTTGGAGTTTTCCCGGACGTTCGGGACAGGCATTGATGGTGTGAGACGGAGCTGCACAGTAAAGACAAAGAGACTCAGAGAGACGTCTTCGGCGCTCAGCAGGAGTTAAACGGGAACGGCCAATTTGCATGGGCTCATCTTTAGATGGTGACAGTTGACGAGGAGGAGGAGCAGAAGATTTTGGAGCAGATGATCTTCCACGCTCAGTTGCTCTCTCTCTGAAACGTAAATCAACTTTCGTGCAGAGTGAGATTAGCTCATCTAACTTAGAAGGTAAGTCTCTGGTAGCTAACTCATCTTTAATAAGCTCAGATAAGCCATGCCAGAATGCAGCATACAGGGCCTCGTCGTTCCATGCCAGTTCGGATGCCAGGATCTGGAACTGTATCAGATATTGTCCTACAGTACGTGACCCCTGGCGTAAACGGAGAATCTCGGATGAAGCTGAGGTTACCCGGCCTGGCTCGTCGAAGATGCGCCTGAATGTTGACACGAATGCAGTGTAAGAAGATAGCAGGGTGTCGGACCTCTCCCATAACGGTGATGCCCAGTCAAGGGCGGAGCCACTGAGAAGAGAGATGATGTAGGCAATTTTTGTACGGTCACTGGGAAAATTGCCAGGTTGTAGCTCAAACTGAATCTCACACTGGTTGAGAAATCCCCTGCAGAATCTTGGAGATCCGTCAAATTTTGCTGGCGTTGGAAGATGAAGACGTGGAGCAGAAATGGGTAAGGTGGGTGGGGTTATAGCTGGAGTCACTGTGGTTGACGCACCAGATGCGCCTGATCCACGGAGAGTTGTCTGAATCCCATCCAGCCGAGTAGAGAGATCCTGGAGACAGCGGATGATGTGGCCCTGTGCAGCCTCCTGATGTTCTAGTCGGGCTGCCAGTTCTTGCATCGGCCTGGCCGCTTGATCCTGGTCTCCGGCTGGATTCATTAGGTCAGTGCTTACTGTCACAACTGAGGGCCTGAGCTGACGGGAGGCAGCCTCAGTTGTAGGGGCTGAGATGTACCGGAACCTGGGAGGTTGTATCAGACCCCTGGACATGTAAGTAACATGAATAATAACTGCCCGAAGGCGTGACCACGACAACTTAGATAAAAGTCAATGATGTTTATTATGACAACTCCGCAACACAGCAGCAGTAAAAGAAAACGTAAAAGTCAGCAAATAATAAATACAGTTCCTGGGTACTACAGGATGGCAGGAGCCACAGGGCACTGGTAGTGTGAGATAGTTCTTATGATCTTCTAGATGGAAAGTCCTTACCAGGCCCGACTGTAGCAATGGAGATAACCCAGGATTGTGCCAGCTGGTGTTCCAGGAAAAGCTGGGTTGCTGAAGGTAAAACAGCTGCTGTGGATACTGGCTGGAACCAGACTGTTGTTAGCACGGAGTGGATACTGGCTGGAACCAGTTAAATAATAAATGAACTTGGGAGCGATGAAATATGAACTGAAATGTAGAACTTGAGAGCGGAGAAATAATAATACCGGTGGAGAGTGGTAAAGTGTAGAAAGGACACCGGCCCTTTAAGGGAAGCTGTACTCTGCTGGAAGCTGAGCTGGAAGCAGGTAATGTTGTAGCTGGAAACAGATGAATCCACAATGGATTGGAGAGTCAGGCTACACCGCAGGTGGAATGCTGGTGCGGGTCTCTATGGTGGAAGTCTTGAGACAGGAGCTGGAACCTGGAAGACAATCACAGGAGAGAGACAAACAGGAACTAGGTTTGACAACCAAAGCACTGACGCCTTCCTTGCTCAGGCACAGTGTATTTATACCTGCAGCAAGGAAGGGATTGGCTAGGCAATTATGCAGATTAACAATACTGACAACAGATTGGAGGACATGATCAGCTGACAGAATCCAAGATGGCTGCGCCCATGCAGACACTTGGAGGGAAGTTTGGTTTGTAATCCATGTGGTAATGAAAACAGTAATGGCGGCGCCGGCCACTGGAGACAGGAGACGCCAGGCTGACAAGTGCACATCCAACCACGCGGACACAGCGGAGGCCGCGGCTGACGTAATCGCCACTCTGACACTCTGCATGCAGAAGCTCAGGGACGGCGGCGGAGGCCGCGGGAGACGCCATGCCAGATGTAATAAGGCGTTACTGTGACAGCGTCTCAGAGAGACAGGAGAGGATGCAGGAATGTGAACATTAGGATAACAGATGGGATCCGGTCCTGGAGCGCTGAGCCAGCCTTAGGAGGCATCTGATGGGTAAGAAATGGCGTCCAGATACCCGGATCGTGACAGGCACGTCAGACAGTCCGTACTTATACTGGCAGGAAAAAGAGGCAATTTGGAGGCCCTTGCACAAACTGGCTTTATTCTACCTAAGTTGCCCTCCCACAAGTGTGTACTCCGAAAGAGTGTTTAGTGCCGCCGCTCACCTTGTCAGCAATCGTCGTACGAGGTTACATCCAGAAAATGTGGAGAAGATGATGTTCATTAAAATGAATTATAATCAATTCCTCCGTGGAGACATTAACCAGCAGCAATTGCCTCCACAAAGTAGTACACAGGGAGCTGAGATGGTGGATTCCAGTGGGGACGAATTGATAATCTGTGAGGAGGAGGATGTACACGGTGATATATCGGAGGATGATGATGAGGTGGACATCTTGCCTCTGTAGAGCCAGTTTGTGCAAGGAGAGATTAATTGCTTCTTTTTTGGTGGGGGTCCAAACCAACCCGTCATTTCAGTCACAGTCGTGTGGCAGACCCTGTCACTGAAATGATGGGTTGGTTAAAGTGTGCATGTCCTGTTTATACAACATAAGGGTGGGTGGGAGGGCCCAAGGACAATTCCATCTTGCACCTCTTTTTTCTTTCATTTTTCTTTGCGTCATGTGCTGTTTGGGGGGTGTTTTTTGGAAGGGCCATCCTGCGTGACACTGCAGTGCCACTCCTAGATGGGCCAGGTGTTTGTGTCGGCCACTAGGGTCGCTTAGCTTACTCACACAGCTACCTCATTGCGCCTCTTTTTTTCTTTGCGTCATGTGCTGTTTGGGGAGTGTTTTTTGGAAGGGCCATCCTGCGTGACACTGCAGTTCCACTCCTAGATGGGCCAGGTGTTTGTGTCGGCCACTAGGGTCGCTTAGCTTACTCACACAGCTACCTCATTGCGCCTCTTTTTTTCATTGCGTCATGTGCTGTTTGGGGAGTGTTTTTTGGAAGGGCCATCCTGCGTGACATTGCAGTGCCACTCCTAGATGGGCCAGGTGTTTGTGTCGGCCACTTGGGTCGCTTAGCTTAGCCATCCAGCGACCTCGGTGCAAATTTTAGGACTAAAAATAATATTGTGAGGTGTGAGGTGTTCAGAATAGACTGAAAATGAGTGGAAATTATGGTTATTGAGGTTAATAATACTTTGGGATCAAAATGACCCCCAAATTCTATGATTTAAGCTGTTTTTTAGGGTTTTTTGAAAAAAAAAACACCCGAATCCAAAACACACCCGAATCCGACAAAAAAAATTCGGTGAGGTTTTGCCAAAACGCGTTCGAACCCAAAACACGGCCGCGGAACTGAACCCAAAACCCGAAAAATTTCCGGTGCTCATCACTAAAATAAACCACTATGTAGCAATAAATCTTGAATTGGAAACACATGGAAAGAGTTGTGGTAAGTAAACAGGGGTCTAGTAAACATTCATTAACATGTATTAAGTTTTAAGGGGGTATCTAGGTCTCTATTAGTCCATTTACATTTTACATACTGCGCCAGATAAATGCTAGATTGCCTTTCTCCCATAGCTTGGATCCACGTAAATACTGATGGTAACACAGGGACATAATTATTTAATTAATCAAACTGTGGCTGGAGACATGTCCCACATGATAAACTCATGGCGTGTTCACCATTTTTAAAATGGACGAATCGGCGCAAGGCACCCTCCAATGTAAATGTAATGTTAATGTGTTTTAACATACTCTATGCATAGTTGTAGAATTGCATGTTTAAATGTGTTTAGATTTATGTTGTTGTTTTAAGGGTAACAAATGCACTTCCGTTATTTATTCTGTATTTGATTTTAGCAACTTCTGCGACTGTGGGAAATGAGATACTGTAATTTCCTAGAAGGAGGTCTAGTGAATGACAAGTCCTTTTGAAAGTGGTCAGTGTACTCACTTCAAGTGATGTCCTGAATTTTGCAGTATCCTGTGGAAAGATGTTAATGAAGTAAACTTCTGTATGTATCTATGTAAAGTGGCAAGGTGGTTTAGAATCAATGATTTCATGGAAATCTGTTACAGATATATGAAGGGAAGGAGGAAAACAATTTGTTTGTTGTCAATGATTTCTTGCACAATTTAGCAACTATAGGTACCGTATATACTCGAGTATAAGTCGACCCGAATATAAGCCGAGGCACCTAATTCTACCACAAAAACCTGGGAAAACTTATTGACTCGAGTATAAGCCTAGGGTAGGAAATGCAGCTCTAGCCGTACACAGCCCTCAGTGCCAGATATGCCCCCACAGTGCCAGATATGCCCTCATACTGCCAGATATGCCCTCATACTGCCAGATATGCCCTCATACTGCCAGATATGCCCTCATACTGCCAGATATGCCCCCACAGTGCCAGATATGCCCTCATGCTGCCAAATATGCCCCACAGTGCCAGATATGCCCTCATGCTGCCAAATATGCCCCACAGTGCCAGATATGCCCTCATGCTGCCAAATATGCCCCACAGTGCCAGATATGCCCTCATGCTGCCAAATATGCCCCACAGTGCCAGATGTGCCCTCATGCTGCCAAATATGCCCCACAGTGCCAGATGTGCCCTCATGCTGCCAAATATGCCCCACAGTGCCAGATGTGCCAGATATGCCCTCATGCTGCCAAATATGCCCCACAGTGCCAGATATGCCCTCATGCTGCCACATATGCCCCTCATGCTGCCACATATGCCCCTCATGCTGCCACATATGCCCCCTCATGTTGCCAGATATGCCCCCTCATGCTGCCAGATATGCCCCCTCCACAAGTGCCAAATATGCTCCCCCAGTGCCTGTTACTTACCCCTCCGTCGATCCCGCGCTGTCTTCTGAAGGAGGGACACGGAGCGCACAGCGCGCGCCTCTCCTGTGTCCCTCCTGCATCTCCGGCGGCCGCGGCAGGTCTATTAAAGGAAGTGCTGGTTCGTGATCAGAGGTCACGAACGGGTACTTCCTTTAATAGACCCGCCGCTGCCGCCGGAGATGCAGGAGGGACACAGGAGAGGCGCGCGCTGTGCGCTTCGTGTCCCTCCTTCACACTGCTCTGCCTGTCACACTGACTGACTCGAGTATAAGCCGAGGTGGCTTTTTCAGCACAAAAAAAAAGTGCTGAAAAAGTCGGCTTATACTAGAGTATATACGGTACTTTTAATTTGTATGATAAATATATAATAGGAGGGATGTAAATGACTAGTTTCTGTGTAATGTGAACTGTGTTGTCTTCTGATTATAAAAAGAGGGCATGTGAGCCCTGTGTGGGTAGAAACAGATACCATCTGACTGAAGGGGAGAATGCTGCAGTAAACATCTTGTATGCTGTGAATGGCCCTTAGCACCTTTAGTGATGGTCTTAGGTTTTCTTAAGACTTTTCAAGCAATAAACATCTTGCCTTTACAATGAGTGCATCCATATCCTGCAACTAACATAACTACGCAAAACGCTATTCCATTTTCAGACTGTCTTGGAGGGAGCCCAGCGTCTCCAAGCTTTGACCTCTGCCAGCTACTGTGCAGGGCCTGGTCAATGGTGACCAGTGGGGGTGGGGCAAACGACCCCAGTCAGGAGGTGTGTCAGCAGCATGCCCATGCATACACAGCAGCAAGCGGTTCTAGGACCGGTGGCAGGACATGGTGGTGGCAGCAAAACACCCGCCCACTGCACAGTGGGTGGAGTCAGTAACAGTGGATACTGACGGTAAGAGGGAATGCCCTATTGACCCAGGTCCTGTGAGACACAATACAAATCTGTGATCGCTTGGTGCAGGCAGCGAGGTGCATCAGGCCACACAAACAATTTCCACATTGCTTCAGAATGGCAATATGCCAAGTACAGGCCCATGTCCCGACAATTTTGTTATAACTGCATCCACAGTGGAATATATAAATTATATATAATATTTACAATCCAGACTTCACTGTTTAAAGCTGCACTCAGAATGGTCTGAAATGTCAACATTCATAATGTCAATATTTTGGCCATGTCAACATGTCAGTGTCAACAATGAGAATATCAAAATGACAAATGTCAGCATTCAGACCATGTCGACATGTGGTGACGGCCTGCTGACTACAGGGTTATTCAGAGTTGTTAGCAAACCAAGAAGGTTAGCAATTGGGCAACACGATGCTGCACTGCGGGGGGGGGGGGGGGGGGGGCAGATATAACATGTGCAGAGAGAGTTAGATTTGGGTGTGGTGTGTGCAAACTGAAATCTAAATTGCAGTGTAAATATATTCTGCACAGAAACAATATAACCCACCCAAATCTGAATCTCTCTGCACATGTTACATCTGCCCCACCTGCAGTGCATCATGGTTTTGCCCAGTTGCTAACTTTTTTGGTTTGCTAACTACTCCGAATAACATCCCCCTGTAGTCTAAGTGGCTCCTGCTAATAACTGAAAGTGACCATCTTTCATCCCCTTTAAGCTACAGTCTAGGAAGAGAACTGTAACACCAATTCCCAAATATAATTGCTTATTTGAATGCAATGCTTGTTTACCCACAAATAGATTATCATCTGATGTCATCGACAACGTTGCAGAAACACATCTGTCTTCTGCAAATGGATTGTAGCTATTAACAACTGGAAATACCTTGTTTCGGGAAGTGATAATTTGTTTAACGACAATCCTGTCTGCCAGCACCAGCACCTTAGTAACGGAGGAAAGCAGGAGTCTGGCAGCTTTTACCACTCCAGTCTTATCGGTAAAGATTGTAGTTCTGCCATCTGGATCAGGATGTTCTCCAATGCTCATATCTGTCAATTGTGCTATGGTTTCTCCTACAAAATGAGATTTTTATTTAAAATCTATATTTCAGAAAAGATGAGACAGTACAAATACCACAGAAACCAATTAACCAAGAGAAAAAGCCCTTTCCCTTTTCATCTCACACTTGGATCTTTTTACAAATATATATTTATGACAGCTTTAAAGTGAGAGAGAGCTTTTCCATTTTAAAAGGGAAATATGCAGCAGTGTTTACATCCACTTTTGTCTTTTTAGATGTAAACAAATTCAGCAAAAATATGTGGATCATTTACAGCCTTCTGTACAGAGAAACACGTTTCTAAGTATATATGTATATTTACAAATATGGAGGGCCTGATTCACTACCGTTTGCAAATGTGCAAGTGCACGCAGGGAGCGATTATCGGCAGACTGCGCATGTGCTGCGAAGTTATTGCACGTGCTCGAAGTGTAAAATGCGATTGCACTGCGTATGCAGCCTAATTGTAAAGGGAATGAATTTTGATTGACAGGAAGTGACCGTTTGTGGGTGGTAACATGGCGTTTGTGGGGAGTGGTTGGGAAAAGGTAGGCGTCTCATTGCAGTTTTCAGAGAGTGTATCTGACTTCATCTGCGAACGATGCGTTCAAAAACATGGCGCTCGGTGCGACTGCATTCTCATTGATATGAGTATGCTGGGGTCAGCCGCAGCTGTCGATGGTGCTTATTTTTTGAGTATTATTTGCATATCTGCTAATGCATACGATGATTTGCGAATGCATTGGTGGGCATCTTTTATCCTTTCTGGGTTCGTCACATTTCTGAAAATCGTTATCTCAGCCTCAATAGCGATCTATAGTGAATTAGGCCCTTAGACCATTACAGGACCTACAGACTGTATCATGCTATAAAAAAAAGTTGTCAACTAAATAATTAAGTCCATGTAGCTCCTCATGTGCGGGATAGCCACAGCACATGGGATCAATTCTTCAGATGGACGCAGCAAAGCACTACACACTCAGACAGGGGTGATCAGATCTAAAAACGGAAATATTTGATTCCAGATGTGGAACTATGTAATTATCAATTAACACTATATTTTACAGTTTCTTCTTTACTCCAATCTGAGTGGCTTCCCATTTAAAAAAATAAAATAATATATATATATATATATATATATATATATATATATGGAGGTAGGGGAGAAGAACAAGCGCCATATGGTGTAGTAATTCAAATAATGGGTAAATTATGGACACGTGAATGTGAGGTAAATACCAGATATAGTCTTGGAATCAGGCCCATCGGTCTCTCTTTTCTCAGTGGCTGCTCCCCACCTGTATGTCAGGAGACAAAGATCATCGCCATATAGTGTAATACCTTTGTAAATATCTTGGGGTACCCTCCCCTATATGTCATGCGTACCAAATCGATGTTTCAATCAAGCATATAGGAAAAGCTTTTATCCAGGTAACCCAAGCAGGTCCAGTATAATGTGCTTGTTCAGAGCCGGATTAAGAGGGGGGCCCTGGGGATAAGTACCCCGGGCCCCCTTTTTGAAAGGGCCCCCCGCTGCCACCACAGATCGGATCTCTGGTCCGATCTGCGGCACTGCGCTCCCAGTCCCATCTCCCGGCGCTACGCACAGCAGATGAGCGATGGCTGTCCCCAGCGGCTCCCGGCTCCCCACGCTAGCATTGAAAGGCTGGCCGCTGGTGCCGCACGCAAGGAGTGTATACAGGAAAGGACAGCTGAGCGGCGGCTCAGCTGTCCAATGACTTGAAGAGCAGCAGCCTGCGGCTCAGCCATTGGCTGGGCGGGCAGGCTGCAGGTTCAGTCAGTGAACAGGAAGGAAGACAGCGCATCGAGGCAGCCAGCACCCAGCCAGCAGAGTAAAAAAAAGGTTAGGTTCTGGGTCATCTCGTGTATAATATATATATATATATATATATATATATATATATATATATATATATATACATACATACATACATATATATGTGTGTTTAAATGTTTTCTAGAATGTAGTGCTGCGCTCAATCCTGGCTCCTATGATTAGTTTGGTACTAATGCTCTATGTACAGTGAATTAATAATATAAGGTGAATACTGAATGTTTATCCCTTGATTAGAGGTAATTTAAAGATGAATAGCGTAGGTGATAATATTACGTAAATAGATGGGGACTATTACGCAAAGGGTTACTGCGTTTGACAGACTACAGGGGTGTTACATGTATGTACAATTAGCTTGGGTACGTAAAGGATTGCAGTGTTTGACAAATGACAAGGGGATGCGGTCAACATCCCGCTGGACGGGATCCCGGCGGTCGAAATACCGACGCCAGAATCCCGACCGCCACAATCCCCACATATTCTCCCTCCGTGGGTGTCCACGACACCCATAGAGGGAGAATATAATAGTGTGCCGAGCGTAGCGAGGCACCGTGCCCGCAGCGTGGCGAGCGAAGCGAACCCGCAAGGGGCTGCGTTCCGCTCCCCACCCCTGTCGGGATTGTGTGGTCGGGATTCCGGCGTCGGTATTTTGACCGCCAGGATCCCGTCCAGCGGGATTACGTACTGATCCCATGACAAGTATGTGCCATTATCTTAGGTAGTGAACGTACCAATGTTGTTTATTATAGTAATAGGCTAGAATAAGCTCATGAAAAAGAATCAAAAAGTGAAAATGAAATGAAAATAAATAAAATTAATGTAAAATAATGTCTCTTAAAGTTCATCAAGTCTAAATTGCAGATTGTGGCATCCCACACATCTGTTCGTAGTAAGTCTTTCTTAATTAAGCAATGGTAAATGTGAAGATGAGTTAATGCAATGTCCTCCGGGGTCTTCATGATGAAATGAGCTAACGGGTTAAAGCCCCCGCCGCATACGGACGAGGAGAGGAAGCCGGTGACGGAGCGCGGTGGACAGCAGGAGAAGGTGACAGGTGAGTCTCCGTATGCGGCGAGGGTTACACAGCTGGCTGCTCCGTAGAGCGCTATCTGAGTTTTCCCCCCTACGCTAGACAGGTTAACCTCTTAAACCGACCGGCTCCCAGGGGACGTCTATACTAGGACGCAGTACGGGGGGCTGGGGCAAGAGAGGATAGACCAGTCCGGAGCCCCTTTATCCTACTTATGCTTTAACCCGTTAGCTCATTTCACCGTGAAGACCCCGGAGGACAATGCATTAACTCATCGTCACATTTACCATTGCTTAATTAAAAAAGACTTACTACGAGCAGATGTGTGGGACGCCGCAATCTGCAATTTAGACTTGATGAACTTTGAGACATTTTACATTAATTTTATTTATTTTCATTTCGTTTTCATTTTGATTCTTTTTCATGAGCTTATTCTAGCCTATTACTATAATAAACAACATTGGTACGTTCACTACCTAGGATAACTGCACATACTTGTCATTTGTCAAACACTGCAATCCTTTACGTTCCCAAGCTAATTGTACATACATGTAACACCCCTATAGTCTGTCAAACGCAGTAACCCTTTGCGTAATAGTCCCCATCTATTTACGTAATATTATCACCTACGCTATTCATCTTTAAATTACCTCTAATCAAGGGATAAACATTCAGTATTCACCTTATATTATTAATTCACTGTACATAGAGCATTAGTACCAAACTAATCATAGGAGCCAGGATTGAGCGCAGCACTACATTCTAGAATTTCTGTAACCAAGTAGGCTGGTCACCAACAAGTGCAGCAGCTCGTCTGCACACGAGGATCTCAGTGCGCAGCTAACCCCAAACAGTGTATAAATGTTTGTGTGTGTATGTATATATATATATGTATATATATGTGTATGTACAGTATATATATATTTTTAATCAGAGTGAATGATACTTTATTTGCGTTATAATGTTATTTGTCCCTACAAAGGGGCTGTAATCGCCTCGGCATTTGCACTATTTGAACAAGACCATTGGAGTGCTGCTGTTTTCTTCCTGTTGTAGTGGCATTTGCTCCTTTTTGTATTCTATATATATATATATATATATATATATATATATATATATATATATATATATATAATTTATATTTTTGTATCTGGCACTCCCTGGACAAATGATACCATTCAACTTGCATCACCTGGATGCCTTCACGTGGTGCATTTGCTTACACCTCTGTATGCAATGCACAAATAGATAGGGCAACACTCCCACATTTGAAAAAGTGAAAAAATGAATAATTTATTTCAACGTTTCGGGGGATGATACCCCGTCACCAGGGCCGCTTGGTCCTGATGACGGGGTATCATCCCCCGTAACGCTCAAATAAATCACACTTTTTCTAATCTCAGAGTGCCGCCCTGTCTGTCTATATATGTGTGTGTATGTATGTATATATATATATATATATATATATATATATATATACATATACATATATATTTATTTTGTATAGACATATTTATGTTATAATATATATGCATGTATAATAATTAGTATTTATTAGTCTTATAAATCAGTGTTATCGTGTGTATGTTTATCGCAGTACTTGTATGCAGGGACGTAGCCAGAACATTTGTGCGCCCCATAGCAACATTTTGAAAGGGCTCCTGTTGCAATGCTCTAGAGAGACACCTTTCCTCAGCATTTGGTAATTTTATGCCCTATAATTGCATAGTAGTGCTTCAGTTAATTTTATGTCCCATAGTTTGTTTTATGAACCATAGTAGTGCCTTACTTTATATTATGTCTTATTGTAGGGCTGCCAGTACACATTATGCCACACAGTACCCCCAATTCATATTATGACATACAGTGTCCTTAGTTTATATTATGCCACATTACAGCGCCCCCTTACCTTTATAACATCCACTAGACAATATGATTTTAATTTTAAATCTTAGGGCCCCCCTGTCTTAAGTACCCCAGGCCCCCCGAAGCCTTAATCCAGCTCTGTGCTTGTTCATTCAATTTCGACCCACTCACAGTCTCTACTGTCTAGTGCCTACAGACACTCTTCAGAACTGCTTCCCTTCTGCCTCCCAGCTTTATCCACGTAGCCTCCAGTCCAGATTCCACCTCAGGCTCCAATCTGAGTACAAAATATTCCTCAGCTCTGACCTGTAAGAAGATGCACAAAGCCCAGAAGCAGAGCATTGTGTCCCTCTTGGAGAGGCTCATGTTGGAAGCAGCAGCAGTGACTTCAGCATCTTCTTACAGGTCAGAGCGGAGGAATATTTTGTACTCAGATTGGAGCCTGAGGTGGAATCTGGACTGGACACTAGACAGTAGAGACTGTGAGTGGGTCGAAATTGAATGAACAAGCACATTATACTGGACCTGCTTGGGTTACCTGGATAAAAGCTTTTCCTATATGCTTGATTGAAACATCGATTTGGTACGCATGACATATAGGGGAGGGTACCCCAAGATATTTACAAAGGTATTACACTATATGGCGATGATCTTTGTCTCCTGACATACAGGTGGGGAGCAGCCACTGAGAATAGAGAGACCGATAGGCCTGATTCCAAGACTATATCTGGTATTTACCACACATTCACGTGTCCATAATTTACCCATTATTTGAATTACTACACCATATGGCGCTTGTTCTTCTCCCCTACCTCCACAGAATCTCATGACTGAACCTACCCAGGTCATTTCTTGAGGAACTGAGCTGCCACCAAAGAAGTTTGGAAGGTGTCTAGAGATCACGAGAAAATTTGCTAGACGGCTTTGGATGCGGATTCAATACGACTAACTAAGTCTCAGCATATTGACATCTGGCGACCTTTTGGAAGGGACTTTCGAACGTTGGATAAGCGCACTGATCTATAAAAACATTTTTTGCATATATATATATATAAAACTAGCAAAATTACTCTAAACTGTAAAAATTATATAGCATACAGTGAGTAACACATGCAGTGGGATATTCTCATTTGATGGAAATACTATGATTTACCTTTTATCATTAATTTAATAAACAGTATGTACAAATATAATTTGCAATATATCTTCTCAACACTTGAAACTGACAATTCTGATTAACATCTATTCCATGTGCACCATTTGCTGTACCAACATGATAGCACTACGTTTGTGAGACTCAAAAAAGTAAGAAACCAGATCAGACAAAATACCTCTCTCCTCCAAGGCTCTACCTCATTGCATATTCTTGTATTGTACACTATTATTCTTTCTGTAATAACTGAGTTTTTAAGACTGTAAATCTGGCTTTGCACTGTGGATACCGGAGCTCTGCGTTCTACCCAGAAAAGTGAAAAGCTTTCTCTCTGGGAAGTCTCAGCCTATTAGTTTCCAACAGAGATGCACATATTATACACTTCGCTCTTACTCACACGCGTCACAGCATGGAGCATATGAAGTTATCCCTGAAACTACACAACATAAAAAGATTTTGCCTGTATATCACCCACAATGAAACACACTGCATTATACAGATACACTTAAGGATTTTATAAATTTTGATATTTTTTTTTACAAATACAGTACATTGTATAATGAAAGCTTATTATAGGCCACATACATTTCACAAACTCAAGTACAAAAGACTCCCAACATAAAGCAGAATATCATACAAGCAGAAAAAGAGAGTCAGCTTAGAAGGCAGCTTTTCTGTTTGGATGAAGCACCGCTGCCCAGTAATTCAGCAAACAGCAGCAATCATACCACAATGTTGCATATTCCCCGGCCTACTCAGAGGCGCAGCATCGAGATCCCACATCTTGTCACCTTCCAGATGGGATCGGTATGAAATACCTCCAATCAAAATCCCGACGTTCAAAATCCCGACACCAATTGACCGATGGTCAAAATCCCGACAAGGTCAAAATACCGACATTTAAAATACCGACAAGGTCAAAATACCGACATGTAAAATGCCGACAAGGTCAAAATACCGACATGTAAAATGCCGACAGGTCAAAATACTGACATGCAGTTTTTGTTGATTTTTTTGTGTGTATGTCGACATAAGTCAACATGGACACCATATGAAGTGTACCGCTGCGCTCGCCATGCTTCGGGCACGGTGCCTCGCTGCGCTCGGCACACTATTATATTTCCCCTCCAGGTCCACTGGGATGGTAAAGTATGAACAAGTCGGTTTCAATGAAAAAAATCATGAAAAACTCATGTCGGTATTTTGACCTGTCTGCATTTTACATGTCGGTATTTTGACCTTGTCGGTATTTTAAATGAAATGTCGGTATTTTGTCCATGTCGGGATTTTGACCTTGTCGGGATTTTGACCATCGGTCAATTGGTGTCGGGATTTTGAACGTCGGGATTTTGATTGGAGGTAAACTGACTGCATCCCTTCAAGATATGCCTTCAATAGCAAGGTCTTCATTACCCTTTGTATCAGTGTGTACTTGCAGGGTTGGACTGGCCCACAGGGGAACAAAGGAAACTCCCGGTGGGCCCCAATGCACAGGGGCCCACCTCCTCCTCTAGAGATCAGGTTCCACGCTGTGCACTTGAATCACGCATAATACATATGTTACCTTATACTGCACAGGACTATGGTGTATTTTCTACAGTGCATTGGTGCTATTAATCTGATACATTGCATGCGCTATCAGTATTTACTATATATACACTTATCAAGGGGCCCAGACTATGCTCTCGCTAATGGTTATTAAAACCTCTGTGGGGACTGGCTACTCCCCTACACATGGGCCCCTACCACTGCATTCCTCCTGTGGGCCCTTCATACCACAGTCCAACACTGTGTACTTGTATATCATATCTGCTTACTTTTTGTTAATAGCACAGTGCCAAGTAAAATACTGGCATTACCTAAATAGAGGTTAACAATCTAACCTTAGTTTATAATCTTACTTTAATGAGTACACTATGCTATCCTGCATAAAATAATTATAAATTGGAAACTGTTTGGGAAATCTTTCCTTCCAGGAACTCAATACATTAGTGTGAATGTAAAACAAATTTAATATTAAATATTAATGGATTTCAGTAAGGTGATAAGACATTTCATTTAACTCATTACTTGGTTTTTAAAGCAGCAATACCAAATAATATTTCTCTAACGTCCTAAGTGGATGCTGGGGACTCCGTCAGGACCATGGGGAATAGCGGCTCCGCAGGAATAGCGGCTCCGCAGGAGACAGGGCACAAAAAGTAAGCTTTTAGGATCACATGGTGTGTACTGGCTCCTCCCCCTATGACCCTCCTCCAAGCCTCAGTTAGGTTTTTGTGCCCGTCCGAGCAGGGTGCAATCTAGGTGGCTCTCCTAAAGAGGTGCTTAGAAAAAGTTTTTTAGGTTTTTTATTTTCAGTGAGTCCTGCTGGCAACAGGCTCACTGCATTGAGGGACTTAGGGGAGAGAATTTCAACTCACCTGCGTGCAGGATGGATTGGATTCTTAGGCTACTGGACACCATTAGCTCCAGAGGGAGTCGGAACACAGGTCTCACCCTGGGGTTCGTCCCGGAGCCGCGCCGCCGACCCCCCTTACAGATGCTGAAGATTGAAGGTCCGGAAACAGGCGGCAGAAGGCTCTTCAGTCTTCATGAAGGTAGCGCACAGCACTGCAGCTGTGCGCCATTGTTGTCACACACTTCACACCAGACGGTCACGGAGGGTGCAGGGCGCTGCTGGGGGCGCCCTGGGCAGCAATATATAATACCTTTAATGGCAAAAGAATACATCACATATAGCCATTAAGGCTATATGTATGTATTTAACCCATGCCAAATGTCTAAAACTCCGGGAGAAAAGCCCGCCGGAATAGGGGGCGGGGCTTATTCTCCTCAGCACACAGCGCCATTTTCCTGCTCAGCTCCGCTGTGAGGAAGGCTCCCAGGACTCTCCCCTGCACTGCACTACAGAAACAGGGTAAAACAGAGAGGGGGGGCATATTTTGGCGATATTTTTATATATTTAAGCGGCTATAAGGAACAACACTTATATAGGGTTGTTCCCATATATATTATGGCGCTTGGGTGTGTGCTGGCAAACTCTCCCTCTGTCTCCCCAAAGGGCTAGTGGGGTCCTGTCTTCGATAAGAGCATTCCCTGTGTGTCTGCTGTGTGTCGGTACGTGTGTCGACATGTATGAGGACGATGTTGGCGTGGAGGCGGAGCAATTGCCGATAATGGTGATGTCACCCCCCAGGGAGTCGACACCGGAATGGATGGCTTTGTTTATGGAATTACGTGATAATGTCAGCACATTACAAAAATCAGTTGACGACATGAGACGGCCGGCAAACCAGTTAGTACCTGCCCAGGCGTCTCAGACACCGTCAGGGGCTGTAAAGCGCCCTTTACCTCAGTCGGTCGACACAGACCCAGACACAGACACTGAATCTAGTGTCGACGGTGATGAAACAAACGTATTTTCAAGTAGGGCCACACGTTATATGATCACGGCAATGAAGGAGGCTTTGCATATCTCTGATACTACAAGTACCACAAAAAGGGGTATTATGTGGGGGGTGAAAAAACTACCTGTAGTTTTTCCTGAATCAGAGGAATTAAATGATGTATGTGATGAAGCGTGGGTTAACCCAGATAGAAAAATGCTAATTTCAAAAAAGTTATTAGCATTATACCCTTTCCCGCCAGAGGTTAGGGCGCGCTGGGAAACACCCCCTAGGGTGGATAAGGCGCTCACACGCTTATCGAAACAAGTGGCGTTACCGTCTCCTGATACGGCCGCCCTCAAGGATCCAGCTGATAGGAGGCTGGAAACTACCCTGAAAAGTATATACACTCATACTGGTGTTATACTGCGACCAGCCATCGCCTCAGCCTGGATGTGCAGTGCTGGGTTCGTCTGGTTGGATTCCCTGACTGAAAATATTGATACCCTGGATAGGGACAGTATTTTATTGACTATAGAGCAATTAAAGGATGCTTTCCTTTATATGCGAGATGCGCAGAGAGATATTTGCACTCTGGCATCGAGAGTAAATGCAATGTCCATATCTGCCAGAAGGAGTTTATGGACGCGACAGTGGTCAGGTGATGCGGATTCCAAACGACATATGGAAGTATTGCCGTATAAAGGGGAGGAATTATTTGGCGTCGGTCTATCGGATCTGGTGGCTACGGCAACTGCCGGAAAATCCACTTTTTTACCTCAGACCCCCTCCCAACAGAAAAAGACACCGTCTTTTCAGCCGCAGTCCTTTCGTTCCTATAAGAACAAGCGGACAAAAGGACAGTCATATCTGCCTCGGGGCAGAGGAAGGGGTAAGAGAGGGCAGCAAGCAGCCCCTGCCCAGGAACAGAAACCCTCCCAGGGTTCTGCAAAGCCCTCAGCATGACGCTGGGGCCTTACAAGCGGACTCAGGAATGGTGGGGGGTCGACTCAAGAATTTCAGCGCACAGTGGGCTTGCTCACAGGTGGACCCCTGGATTCTACAGGTAGTATCTCAGGGTTACAGGTTGGAATTCGAGAAGTCTCCCCCTCGCCGGTTCCTAAAGTCTGCTTTGCCAACGTCTCCCTCGGAAAGGGCGACGGTATTGGAAGCCATTCACAAGCTGTTTGCTCAGCAGGTGATAGTCAAGGTACCCCTCCTACAACAGGGAAAGGGGTATTACTCCACGCTATTTGTGGTACCGAAGCCGGACGGCTCGGTAAGACCTATTCTAAATCTCAAATCTTTGAACCTGTACATACAAAAATTCAAGTTCAAGATGGAGTCACTCAGAGCAGTGATAGCGAATCTGGAAGAAGGGGACTTTATGGTGTCCCTGGACATAAAGGACGCTTACCTGCATGTCCCAATTTGCCCTTCACATCAAGGGTACCTCAGGTTCGTGGTGCAAAACTGTCATTATCAGTTTCAGACGCTGCCGTTTGGATTGTCCACGGCACCTCGGGTCTTTACCAAGGTAATGGCCGAAATGATGATCCTTCTACGAAGAAGAGGCGTATTAATTATCCCTTACTTGGACGATCTCCTGATAAGGGCAAGATCCAGAGAACAGCTGGAAGACGGAGTAGCACTAACCCAACTAGTGCTGCAACAACACGGGTGGATTCTGAATTTTCCAAAATCTCAGTTGACCCCGACGACACGTCTGCTGTTCCTGGGAATGATTCTGGACACGGTTCAGAAAAAGGTGTTTCTTCCGGAGGAGAAAGCCAGGGAGTTATCCGAACTTGTCAGGAACCTCCTAAAACCAGGGACAGTGTCTGTGCATCAATGCACAAGAGTCCTGGGAAAGATGGTGGCTTCTTACGAAGCGATTCCATTCGGCAGATTCCACGCACGAACTTTTCAGTGGGATCTGCTGGACAAATGGTCCGGATCGCATCTGCAGATGCATCAGCGGATAACCTTATCGCCACGGACAAGGGTGTCTCTTCTGTGGTGGTTGCAGAGTGCTCATCTGTTAGAGGGCCGCAGATTCGGCATACAGGACTGGGTCCTGGTGACCACGGATGCCAGTCTGAGAGGCTGGGGAGCGGTCACACAAGGAAGAAACTTCCAGGGAGTATGGTCAAGCCTGGAGATGTCTCTTCACATAAATATACTGGAGCTAAGAGCGATTTACAATGCTCTAAGTCTGGCAAAACCCCTGCTTCAGGGTCAGCCGGTGTTGATCCAGTCGGACAACATCACGGCAGTCGCCCACGTAAACAGACAGGGCGGCACAAGAAGCAGGACAGCAATGGCAGAAGCTGCAAGGATTCTTCGCTGGGCGGAAGATCATGTGATAGCACTGTCAGCAGTATTCATTCCGGGAGTGGACAACTGGGAAGCAGACTTCCTCAGCAGACACGATCTACACCCGGGAGAGTGGGGACTTCATCCAGAAGTCTTCCACATGATTGTGAACCGTTGGGAAAAACCAATGGTGGATATGATGGCGTCCCGCCTCAACAAAAAACTGGACAGGTATTGCGCCAGGTCAAGAGATCCTCAGGCAATAGCTGTGGACGCTCTGGTAACACCGTGGGTGTTCCAGTCAGTGTATGTGTTCCCTCCTTTGCCTCTCATACCAAAAGTACTGAGAATTATACGGCAAAAGGGAGTAAGAACGATACTAGTGGCTCCGGATTGGCCAAGAAGAACTTGGTACCCGGAACTTCAAGAGATGCTCACGGAGGATCCGTGGCCTCTACCTCTAAGACGGGACCTGCTTCAGCAGGGACCGTGTCTATTCCAAGACTTGCCGCGGCTGCGTTTGACGGCATGGCGGTTGAACGCCGAATTCTAAAGGAAAAAGGCATTCCGGAAGAGGTCATTCCTACACTGGTAAAGGCCAGGAAGGAGGTGACTGCACAACATTATCACCGCATTTGGAGGAAATATGTTGCGTGGTGTGAGGCCAGGAAGGCCCCCACGGAGGAATTTCAACTGGGTCGATTCCTACATTTCCTGCAAACAGGATTGTCTATGGGCCTCAAATTGGGGTCCATTAAGGTTCAAATTTCGGCCCTGTCGATTTTCTTCCAGAAAGAATTGGCTTCAGTTCCTGAAGTCCAGACTTTTGTAAAAGGAGTACTACATATACAGCCCCCGGTTGTGCCCCCAGTGGCACCGTGGGATCTTAATGTAGTCTTGGATTTTCTAAAATCCCATTGGTTTGAGCCGCTCAAATCGGTGGAGATGAAGTATCTTACATGGAAAGTAACCATGCTACTGGCCCTGGCTTCAGCCAGGAGAGTATCAGAATTGGCGGCTTTATCATATAAGAGCCCATATCTGATTTTCCATACGGACAGGGCAGAACTGCGGACGCGTCCTCATTTTCTGCCTAAGGTGGTGTCAGCGTTTCACCTGAACCAGCCTATTGTGGTGCCTGCGGCTACTAACGAGTTGGAGGATTCCAAGTTGTTGGACGTGGTCCGGGCATTGAAAATATATATTTCAAGAACGGCGGGAGTCAGAAAGTCTGACTCACTGCTTATATTGTATGCACCCAACAAGATGGGTGCTCCTGCTTCTAAGCAGACGATTGCTCGTTGGATTTGTAGCACAATTCAACTTGCACATTCTGTGGCAGGCTTGCCACAACCTAAATCTGTCAAGGCCCATTCCACAAGGAAAGTGGGCTCATCCTGGGCGGCTGCCCGGGGAGTCTCGGCATTACAACTCTGCCGAGCTGCTACTTGGTCAGGGGCAAACACGTTTGCAAAATTCTACAAATTTGATACCCTGGCTGAGGAGGACCTTGAGTTCTCTCATTCGGTGCTGCAGAGTCATCCGCACTCTCCCGCCCGTTTGGGAGCTTTGGTATAATCCCCATGGTCCTGACGGAGTCCCCAGCATCCACTTAGGACGTTAGAGAAAATAAGAATTTACTTACCGATAATTCTATTTCTCGTAGTCCGTAGTGGATGCTGGGCGCCCATCCCAAGTGCGGATTGTCTGCAATACTTGTACATAGTTATTGTTACAAAAAAATCGGGTTGTTATTTGTTGTGAGCCGTCTGTTCAGAGGCTCCTACGTTTGTCATACTGTTAACTGGGTTCAGATCACAAGTTATACGGTGTGATTGGTGTGGCTGGTATGAGTCTTACCCGGGGTTCAATATCCTTCCTTATTGTGTACGCTCGTCCGGGCACAGTACCTAACTGAGGCCTGGAGGAGGGTCATAGGGGGAGGAGCCAGTACACACCATGTGATCCTAAAAGCTTACTTTTTGTGCCCTGTCTCCTGCGGAGCCGCTATTCCTGCGGAGCCGCTATTCCCCATGGTCCTGACGGAGTCCCCAGCATCCACTACGGACTACGAGAAATAGAATTATCGGTAAGTAAATTCTTATTATTTGTAATTACCTCGGATTGTCTAGTAAACTATTGGTAATTTATATTTCTGCAGATTTACCACAGTATTTATGTTACTACTATGGCAACCACAATCACATGCCCCACAATGTAGTGAGTGAGCAGAGAGGCTTTGAGGCAATCTTGTGAACTCTGTTTTCACTTTATCATCTTCCCCCACTGCTGTCACATGACTAGACATGTCTATGGCAAACTTATTTTTCCACCAAAGCAGAATTTGTAAGAGGATAGCTAAGAAAAATGACTATACGATGCCCACTTAAATAAAATGTACTTAACTTGCTGTCACAAAAAAACTAAACAAAAAAAAAAAAAAAACAACCTGTTGGATTGCTGCTTTGGCACTTGTGGATATTGTCATGAATATGAGAGATATGCAGTAAGGATGTGCAGTGCATAGACATAATCTGACTGTCTGGTTGTGAACTGTAATCTCTGACTAAAATTCTTGTGACATGTCAAGGCACAGAACCGTATACAGTATAAGCAGCACTGCCCGCAGATGAAATCAGAATGTTCACTTCCTTCACAAACTCGTTATAGCTCTCAACAGAGGACACTGGAGAGCCATAATCTTCTACGACTACAAGCGTGGTCTGAGAGAGCAGGTGAGTATTGACAGACTGTAAGCTGCTTTTGGGGAGGAAGCACCATCCCGAACCACTGTGTTTAAGTGGTTTTCAGAATTTTGGCACAGGAGATGGTCCCTGGAAGACAAGAGCACTGCAGCCGACCTGTGTCCATAATCACTGAGAACAACATTGCTGCTGTGTGGGCCACAGTTGAGGTGGATGCCAGAGTGACCGTGGCGCAGTTAGAGAAGTAGACCGGCATCTCTTCGGGATCCATCTTCTTGATATTCCACAAAATGCTTGGCCTGAGCAAGGTTTCTGCATGATGGGTGCCCCATCAGCTGACTCGAGAGTAAAAGGAGGCTCGGGCGACATGGTGCTGCTATCTGCTGGCCTGGTTTGATGGTGGACACTGAATCTCTGTCTGGGAGATCAGCAGTTTCGACTATAAGACCAAACAACGGATGCCCAATGGACCCCAGTTGTAGGTAAACCACAACATAAGTTTGGACATGAGCGCAGCATAGCCAAGCAGATGGTGGCTGTTTATGTGGCTAAGACTGGTTATGTAGCTACCATAACACTTGTGCAGAAGTGTTCCATCATTGGGGACTGGTATACCAACCAATGCCTGCCGCAAGTGCTGGAAGCAATTTCCGTCTCCATCTGAGAACTTGCACACGTGGTGCCCTTCACCATCACACCAATGCACCTGCCCACAAGTCCAGGACAGTGATGGATTTTCTTGCCAATTAACACATTTAGAAGCTTGGTCATCCGCTGTACAGTGCAGACCTAGCCCCCTGCGACTTGTGTCCCCACAAATCAAGCACAAGATGCATGGGATTTGGTTTGAGTCACCAGAAGCTACAGTGGGGATCTTCATCCGCATGTAGAAGACATACCTGCTTCACCATGTGGTTTGAGCACATGCAGCTTTGCATAGACTCCTCTTGTGAACACTTTGAAAAAATGTAATGGTCACTTTGTTAATATAATACTTTTTGTACATCCGGAAACTTATTGTGCATCCCTTGTATATGGAAAAGTATAACTCAATATGCACATCGGGCTATGCCAGTCATGGGTGGAGTGATCAATTTGGCCAGTCTCTGATGTCAATATTTTAGAATAGGCCAAAGTAAATAAAATTAATGTTTAACAATGATATAAAACACACAAATATCTATAAAGTGGACTCCCTACGTTCACTACTCAGTATCTCCCCTCGCTTTCGGCCTCCAGTATGTTCTACTCACACAGATATTTTCTTTAATTGACAGGTTTTGGACCTCTGTATTAAGTGCTACATATTATCCAGCAACTCATCTCCTTTTACACCGTTATGGGATAATCCAGATTTTTCTACTGACTTGTCCCTCTCCTGATCTACTCATTGGGTCTCCAGAGGTTTCATGTTTGTGGTGAACGTGCTGGATGGAGAGGACTGCATTTCTCTAGGTGACCTGCAGAAATTCTCCTTTGCTGAGGTTAATGTATTTCATTTTCTCCAGCTACAGTATGCCATTTTGCTGCCTTTTTCCTTCAATATGGTTTGTCCTACACCCTGAAATAGACATGATTTTTCTCCTATACAGCACATGCCTTTTATCAGTAGAACCATCTACTCCCTGCTGTGAATTCCAATGTGAAGAAAACCTGGGTCCCCTCTTCCCTGAAGAGGATACCTGGTCCACAATTTGGGAACAAATTGCTAAGTCTTCCATATCTACATTGGTTAAGGAAAATTCCTATTAAATGTATTATCACTGGTGCATTGTTCCCACTCGACTCCACATAATCTTTAGTTCTATTTCTTCCCTTTGTTGGTGGGGGTGTGGGATTTGTGGTACTGTACCTTCCGTCACATATGGTGGACCTGTCCTAAGACAGTTCTATTCTAGCATTGAATTGTAGAACTATTGAGTTCTGTATTAAATTACCCCATAACTGTTAAGCCATGGTCCTTTCTCTTAGGTCTTCACAGCATTCCTCAATGCTGCTAGATGGTTCCTAGCCTCCCACTGGAAACATCCTGCCACCTTCGCTGTTTTCGCTAGAACGTGGCACTTGGCTGTGATGGAGAAAGTGACAACTTACCTCAACTCCATGTCACCACAATACCTTCGGGTTTGGGGTCCTTAGTATTCTTATGCTATACCAGTGGTTTCCAAACTCACTCTTCATGGAACGCTAACTGTTCATATTTTACAGGTCACCTGTTAAATTTTAAAATGGAAGAGTTGGATATACACAATGCACCTGCCAGGTGACCTGTAGAACATGAACTGTTTGCGTTCCTTAAGGACAGAGTTTGGAAACTACCGTGCTAAACAATTCTCCAACCATCAATCTGCGTATGGTGGCCAGACCTGTTGTTAAAATCCCTCGTTCTCTCTGTTCCTCTCTCTTTTTAGGGTTTCTAATGTTATTTTTTCCGGCTACTCTGTACCACTTTCCCCTCATTTAATTTATGTGCCTTGTTACACTGCATAGGTAAATTTATTCCGAACCTCCTGCTTTGATTTGTGTTTTACAATGGTTCTATTTACTGTTTTTATTACGGAGGAGCCTTGCTCCGTTACTTTGTACTGGTTGTTTTCTATTCTGTCAATACTGCCGCATATCTCATAATACATTTAAAAAAAAAAACCATACCGCACAAATATAAAATAAAAAAATATGAAATGAACATTTAAAAAGGATACTAGGGGCGAATCCATTTAGTCGCTGGGTTTTCCCTGCGGCCTAAATTGCGTGTCAGAGCTATTCAATTAGCAGGGTTTGCCCTAGCATTGGACTGAATCTCACAGTGTAAAGTCTGCATGAAAAAGCCCCAAAATTAGTCGTGCACGGGGAAAGAACACCCTGGTTCCGCAGTCCACGCAGGTGAATCCTAATTCCCACGCCTCAGGGTTTTTTACCAAAAATTTGTCACAGGGAAAACCCCACGGCCAATTGGATTACCCCCTAGGATTATAAATTTTATCATGTGTATCAAAAGAGAGAGACCGTATGCATGCTATTATACAGTACACACAATACGAGGTGGGATTTATGACACTTGTGACAAGCATTTGTAGATCAGCGTATTTATTTTTTCTTTTAACCCTATTCTGGACATGGTATCTTCTTTCAGAGCAGCACCCATCTCAATTCCATTTCCAGAACCCAGAGTCCTGTCATACATTTGAGGAAGGGAGGAGCTATTTTTCGTGGTGGGGGCCCCCACCAGCCTTAAGACAACCCCCAGGATGAGGGGCTAGTATGCTCTTATCTTTGCAACAGTGAAAATGTTTCCTACATGAAAATATAGTTACTTCTAACTGATTTCAACATGCAAAGAATGAATATGACATTTAAAACCTTCAGCTAGCTCTTGGTTCTGAGATATATCCCATTTATGATGATGTAGTGTTGGAAATATATTTAAATACTAGGTATTTTTGGTGTCTAGGGAATATATAGGTGGGTCATTCCATGTCAGTTCAACCACGCGTGTTCACCACCCAACTCAGATTTTTACCATTTTTTTTTTAGTTGAGAGGATGCCAAAACAACTATATCTGCCAAATATCTAGACTGTCTGACAATTAGTTTATTAAATATTGATTTTTCAATTTATTATTTAGTAATCACGGCTTCTTTATCAAGTTTATTTGAAGTATCACGGGTGTTTATTAAGGAATCACCACGAAATTTGGACCCCCTAACATAACATTTCTTCTCAAATCCAAAACTCCAAACCAAATTACTTTATCTGCCTTACATTTCGCGTTATGGCAAAATCAACATTAGATATCCCAATTTTTTTTAGGTGCTTAACAAAGGTATTACCACAAAACAAAGGTGCACTGTTTCATAGTGGATGAAAAAATAAATAAATCATGAAGTGGACGTTCACTTACTGTTGTATCGCATACATGACTAACACAATAAACCATGCAATTTAAAAACAAACATAACTTGAGACCATAAGTTAACGGTCTGTAATTTTCCTTAAAAGTGTCAGCAGACAGTGCCTTCCAGTCCTTCTTTGCATAGTAGACACTTCTGTTACACAGAGGACATAAATAAAAGGAACAAAACACTAAAGGCCAGTACAACACATCTTGTTCCTCCTCATTACAATGAATAATATACCCAATGTACCAGAAGGTAACGTACACTGCTGCTATCTATGTTCCAGGTTGCAGAACACTTTTGTCTACATTTTTTGTGACTGTGGTCATACTGACACTAACTGTAGTTCCTGCTGTCTTCATGTTGGCTGATGACAATCGGAATATGTGTAGCTCATCATAACTAATAGACCGAAATCGGTGATGAGCAAATGTTCCTGCCAAAGTCTCTGCTGTTTCTCAGTGCCGTAACTAGACATTTGAGCGCTGTGTGCAAGAAACATCATCGGCGCCCCCCCCCCCCCTCCCTTAATCAAAAATAGGACCAGGGAGCGCTTGAGGCACATGCCAAAAATAAAGGGACGTAGCTTCATGGGGAAGGGGCGTGGCCACAAAATAATACCAATTCATATTACGCTGCACTGTAGTCTCCATTATTCAAATGATGCCGCACACTCGCGTCACTTACACACATTACACCAGGTAGAGTCCCCTGTCACACAGTACTCCAGGTAGAGCCCCCTTCTACACATTACTCCAGGTAGAGCCCACTTGCACACATTACACCAGGTAGAGTCCCCTGTCACACAGTACTCCAGGTAGAGCCCCCTTCTACACATTACTCCAGGTAGAGCCCACTTACACACATTACACCAGATAGAGTCCCCTGTCACACAGTACTCTAGGTAGAGCCCCCTTTTACACATTACGACAGGTAGAGCCCCTTTTTACACATTACTCCAGGTAGAGCCCACTTAAACACATTACACCAGGTAGAGTCCCCTGTCACACAGTACTCCAGGTAGAGCCCCCTTTTACACATTACGGCAGGTAGAGCCCCTATCACACATTACAGCAGACAGTGTGACATTACATGTGCTTTAAATGAAATTGGATGATTTATTATTTGTCTTATATTATACAGAACAGTGCAGCACCAGAAGTGCTCTATAGAGTATAGGTTTATATAACATGATATATGGGCCCTATACAGTATGGGGATGAACACATAGCCTCATGGAAAATGGGTGTGCAGTTTGCCATACTGCACAAGTGAAAGCTCCTGGGCATTTCCTTCACCTACTCACCAGCTCAGTGCTCTTCATCCCTTGGCTCCTCGGGTTGCTCTCTGCACCACTGTCTCTTTCTGCTAATCACCCTGGAGGAGATGTGCTCAGCGTAACGGCAGCATCCACTGGAGCAGGAAACCACATACACAAACAACAGGTGCTGCTGGAGACTGGGAAGTGGAGCTGTCAGGTGACGCCAAGTACAAGGGGTCAGAGGAGCTCCTCCAATCAAAGCTCAGCATGGGCTCCTCTGACCTCTATTGCTCAGCTATTAACCCTTAATGTGCTAGACAATGTACAAACCCTCTTCTGTACTAGTCCACACACACTCACAGCTGCGCTTCTGATTTGCAGTAGCCCCACACCAAGCACCAACAGACATGAGCAGGTCCCAGACTCTGAACACCTGCAGTACTATAGCACCACCATAGGGATGCCCGCAGCCACAGGGAGCCATCAGCGGTGGTGAAGGGAGCGGGGGTCATGTCTGCCTAGCGCGCTGGTCAGGTGGGAAATGACAGCCACCGGCAGGGCTCCAATCAGTTGGGTGAGGAGCTGTGACATCTCCTAGGTTGAGGGAGGGGGTTCCGTCTGACCATCAGCGCACGCACAACTTACTTCCCTCTCGGCAACGGCAGCCGGCTCAAATATGGTACTACGGACCACCAACTTTACCCACTTCTACACACAGCGTGGGAGAGCGCGCACGTGGGATGTCCAGCGCTCACTGCAGTAAGATATGAGGCACTGGAACAACATGAGGGAGGGGGGGACAGAGCACACAGAAGAACCTGCCGAGCGCTGCCTCATGTCATGTCTGAAGCAGCGCAGGGACAGGCACAGCAAAAGGGAGCGCTGAAAACACACATGGAAGACTCACTCTGCCTCCCTAGCGCTGCTTGCTGTCATATCTACAGCAGACAGTGCTGCAGCTCTCCTCACATAGAAAGCTGACCAATAGAAGTGGATGCAGATGGTGTGCCCATAGGAAAAATGCGCTGTGTGAAATGCACCATTTGCACACACCTAGTTACGGGGCCTGCTGTTTCTAGACAGCTATGCAGTTTAGTTTTGCAGTCTTGTATTTCATGTTGTGACATAGAAAAACTTTATGCCATGTACATTTTCATTTGCCCAGCTATACAGGTCCAAAGGTGTCAAGATGTGATGGGTTTCCAATGCTTGCAGACTGGTGCAGGTGGCTAGACATTTAACTGTCCCTCCAATGCGGTCACACAAACGCTTACCAAGAGATGTGGCAAAAAATTCCATTCTGCTTAAAGTTCAAAAAGTTTTTGCAGTTCTTGTATTGTGCACTAGCACCATCAGTAAAGTAGTGAACATACTCCAATTTTGGTAACAGCTCCGCTAAGTATTTTTTTATCTACCGTAAGGCATGCACAGTTATGGATACATGGTAACAGCTCCGCTAAGTGTTTTTTATCTACCGTAAGGCATGCACAGTTATGGATACATGGTCCCGGGTATCACTTACAACATACAGACACAGTTTAAAGTGTCACAATGATCTTACCTAAAATACAGATGTAGCCATGCTCATCGTTGCCTTGCAGTAAGTGTGCCCCCAACTATGTGCGACAAGCCAATAGAAGCCTATGGAGCAAACGCCGGCTGTGATCAGTCGCAGCACGGCACATTTGCACTAAGCTGCAATGCGTATTCTCATGCGTACGCATCGCGGCATAGATGAGCGTGGCTACATCTGTAAATAGCAAATGGGTGAAGTGTTGCTTGTGAAGTGTCCCCGTGGAATTCTTGAATTGCATCCTGACACATAAATGAATAATTTTCTGCAAAATCTAGTGACACATAGCTTCTGTTTCTGGTCAAATGATTTCCTTCAGCTGGCGTAGGTATTCAGCCTGCAACTTTGCTGTATACAGATCGGCTGTTGCATCATCAACAGCATTGCAAATACTTCACGGAATTGTACCACAGTACTAGTGATTGTAACCAATTTACTTTGGTCAGTGTGGACCCACTGCTTTTAAAACATTGCGTCCTCATCATCCATGTCACTATCATGAAAAAGTTATTCAACTAGTTTCTGAGCTGCTTCTAGACCTGGGCATCTATCACATCGATAAAGCATACATGTTTTTTGAGACTTAAGAAGAATAAGCAAGGATTTTGGTTAGGTCTTTGCAGTCCATCTTTAGTGGTAGAGCAGCAGCAATAACAGTAAGTTTTGCAAACACAGACAGAATGCATACCACTTGCAGCAGCACATGAACAAACCACATAGGTTGTAAGAACCAAAACTTTGACAATCTAACTTGAATGTCTGAAAAATGGTCTTTGAAAGCAAGATAAAGCTCTTTCAAGTTTACTAGGAGTATCCTTTTCTGTTTGTGAATTATTTTTCCTCCTGGAACTTTTACAGAAACAAACTTTCTTTCCAGGGCACAACAGAGAATGTTCATCATCTTTGTAAAACTGCTGTACCTGATAACGAGTAGTACAGGAAGGGCTTTTCCTCTATATTTTTCAGGTTCTACCAGTATGCTATGGGTTTCTTTAAGTTTTCTTGATTGTTTTGACATGTATTCTGTGACATTAAATAAGTTATGGACTCAAGTTTAAGTTTTAAAATTCATGTTTTTTTGTGTTACTTATGTATATGGTTCAAATGTAATTGAACGTCAACTTCATGTTTTTTTTTTTTCTTCACTATGAAACAGTACCATGCTGATTTTTTCTGTGGTAGTAATGTATACCTTTGATAAGCACCTAAAAAAACCTGGGATATCTAATGTTGATATAACATAGTGCTTTTAAGTCTTTTAAAAAAAAGTGCGTTTTTGCCGTAACTTGAAACATAAGGGAGATAAAGTCATTTGGTTTGGATTTTTGGATTCAGGAAGAAAATTTACCTTAGGGGTCCAAATTTTGTGGTGATTCCTTATTAATCACAAGTGATACTTTAAATAAACTGAATAAAGAAGCCACAATTAGAAAATAAATAAATAAAAATCAATAAACTGATTGTCAGACAGGCTATATATTTGGCAGAAATAGTTGTTTTGACATCTCTTAACTAAAAAAATTTTTGTAAAAATATGAGATGGGTGGTGGACATTTCATTTTTTTCGCGCAACACTGTACGCCATTTTTTGTTTGTCTGCATATAGCTTGCATCAAGTGAAGTTTATGAGATTTGTTACTTTCAATTGTTTGAGTTTTAAGGTTATAATTTAAGTTGAAAGCAAGGATGCCATAGTGTTAATGTTGAAATTTTTTGTTGTGTGTGTGTGGTGATGGGACATTTTCTACCCAGAAACGTCAAATGATTGCGGACAGCCAAATTTGTTAACTTCTTAAGGATGAAAACGTCGACAGAGTCCTCCAGGTTAATGAAAAAGCAACTTGTGAATCCTTTAAAAGGTGTTTTATACATGGCTTCTTGAGTAACAGAAAAGCTGGAAACTATTGAGATTTTAAACAACCTTCTGGAAAAGCATCATTTATGCTGCAACACGTCTTTAAAAATCCACTTTCTTGACTCTTATCTGCATTTCTTCCCTGACAAGTGTGGTGCAGTGAGTGACAAGGGGAGATATTTCACCAAGACATTTCAGCAATGGACCGAAGATACGGTAAGTGGGACGCTTTTAGGCTTGCTGACTACTGTTGGACAAGAAATTCCCCAAAAGAGGAGTACAAGTGACATGCAAAGGGAAAGCGCTCTCATGGAAAGTATTTATTTATTGTACATGAAATCAGAGCCAGGTCTGCACAGAGATAACACAATGGAATTACCAGGCAAAGTAGATGTTCAAAGGATAGCCAGAAATCAGCAACAGGTAAATCTTCACAGTAGCAAGATGGCAGAGTGTGAGGATCTGGAGAAAATAACCTAGCAGTGACTGCTAGTCTAGTTCCCAATTGTTAGGGGTGCCACCAGGATGGTACAAGGTGGCACTGTTGCTCTTGCCCAGCAGTCCTTTTAGCCTCCAGCAGCCAGACTATAGCAGCCGCCTTTGCCGGGAGGATTAGGTCCATCCAGTACTCAGATGCCCCCAGGTTTTTATGACAGCCAAGGCTGCTGTGGGAGGCTGGGTAAGGCAAGTACGGACCTGGAGTCAGCTGGGACACAAAAAGAAGGACCAGACACACAGGACAAACAATAACTTCAGCACACTACCGTGTGCGACTGGCATGGGATCACTGCAGCAGATGGAACTCACTAGCGCCACAGTACTGGAGATGGGAAACCAAGCACTGGGTATTGAACCGTAACGGCTGAGGTGATAGTGGCGCAGTCCCTGGTAGCGTCTAAATATAATACAGGCAGACAAATACAGGACCAGATAGCACGCAATACAGGAACTCACAAATGGACTCGCTGGACCGGACTGCAGAGCAGTGCCGGCACAGGCAGACAAATACAGGACCAGACCACGGAGCGGCGCCGGTACAGACGTATAAACAGGCAGGGCTGGAATACTGAAGTGACCGCTAATAGCGACACCAGCGGTACATGTATAACATGGTGGAATAGATGCTATGAGTGACACAGAAAGACATACTGTGGGACCAGACTGACAAGACACAGGTAATAACACAGGGTACAAACAAAAGCTCTAGTTGAGCAAATACAGACTGGAGTACTCCGGATTGTGCACAGAATCAGGAACATAAACAGAAGGTCTTAACAGAGACCGTGTAGACTGGAGCAACCAGGATCAGGAACTTGCATGGAATCAGCAGGCTCAGAGCATAACAGGATTACACAAACTGTTCAGGGTTCATCAGGGTTTGTCAGGATAGACTGAGTCAGACTTGCCTACCCTCCCGCATTCAGCGGGAGGTTCCCGTTTTTTGCTTGAGCCTCCCGCCGCCCCGCAAAACTTGGTTTAACTCCCGGTTTTTACAGGTCCATCTATAAAATTTGGACTGCGCATGCGCAAGTCCAGAAATGCCGGAGGTTGGGGCCTGCGTGCCAAAAGCTGTGAGACTCCTGCAGACGCGGCTCTTCACTTTAGCCGTCATCAGTGTGGGACGGGAGCTTCAAGTAAAGACTGGATCTGGGTGTGGGGCCAGATGGAAGGGCGTGGTTACCATCGAGGCGCTCTCTCTGCTCTGTAACTGTCAGCTGTTGCAGAACAGCAGTGTGGAGGCCCTTCAGTGCCGATTTTCCTGGTGGCTGGGTCTCCTTTCCCCCTCAGAGATGGGATTTTTTTTTTTTTGCCTGGTACAGCAGTGGCAGCATCCAGAAGCTGAGGTCCCGCCCCCTCTCACAGGCTCCGCCCCTCCCACGACCCGTGATTTCCTCCCGTCCATGCCAGCTATGAGGGGACGTGCCGCTCCTGCAGGTAAGAGCTCTGTGTAGTCTCCAATATAATAAGGTACAATAAGTCTAGAAAACATCATGACTTATATTGTCAGTGTAGGGGGTCCAGTATTTTTCCATTAGAATTACAATATGTGTTCTGTCTGAAATCTTCCTGATTTGTGTCCTTGAAGCCTGGCATCCCTGACACAGCACATACCGGAAAGCGTTTATTTGATTTACAGACCCTGTAGGCAGGGTTGGCGCAATGCACTCGGCAAGGGCAGTAATGCAGGGAAGCACCTTGCTGGAGAGATACTATACCCACTCAGAATGCAGTCGGGATATCAGCAGAGTCCCGTCGCTGGAATCCCGACACGTAAGCAGAAGACCGGCACCGGAATACTGTCATCGGACCAAAAGCAGACCCCGGAATCCCAACACCCAGCATCCCAAATGTAAGTGTGCAGGCACTGTTTGTGTTAGGCCATGGGAGAGGGGAGGGGGGTTAGGGATAGGCACCCCCGGGGAGGGTTAGGATTAGGCTGCTGGGAGGGGGTTAGGTAGCAGGGTAGCAAGGGTTAGGGGGGTATTGGGTAAGGGTAAGTATACTTACCTAACCCCTGTTGGGATTCTATCAGGATATGGCGGTCAGTCTTGTGACCACCGGCATCCAGAATGCCGGCAAAGCGTATCACACCTTCCCTCCCCCACTCTCTGCTGCCAATCACTACTGCTGTGCCTGTCACGCTATATGACAGGAAGCAGCAGAGCAGCAGCATCAAGGCGCTACAGCGCCGATTCCCCACTGCTGCTGCTGTAGATAGGATTTTTTCCCCCTGTTACAGCAGCCTTCTAATAGCTGAGGCCCCAGTGCAGGCCCTGCAGCTCCCGCTGGCACAGATAGGAAAAGTTTCCCATTCCTTTTTAAAAGTTTATTTTCCCTCCCCTTTCTCCAATCTCTGCACCTTTCTGTCCTCTGTGAGCTCTTTCCTTAACAGCTTCATCCCCTGTTCCATCACACCACCTCCCACCCGATCCCCCTGTGCACCGCTTCTTTCACTCCTTCCTCCATCGTCCACACCAGGCTGCACCTTTCTATGTCTGTCTCCCTGATTCTCCTACTGTGGGCATTATATGTATAAGGGGCACTACTATTGTGATTGCTGTGATAGCTCTGTATGTAAATGGAGCAGGAGACATCTATTACATGCAGACGTCTCCTGCTGCACTAGTGATCAAAGCTGCGTCCTAGGACACAGCAATGGATGAAAGAACCCACCATGGTGCCGTGCAAGCCACCCGTCACAGATGCCAGGAAATCTCCATCCTATGATGAAGATCCCTGGCCTCTTCCCACCCGCTAAATTGTGGTGACACACCTCAGTTTTTACCAAATGGAGCCAATTGCTGCCCCCTCCCCCGAAATGGCATCAGACTGTCAATTGATGCCAGCCTGCATCCTATGCCGCAGGACCCCTTTGCACACGTGGAGAACTGGTCCTACCAGAAATCGGTACTTTGCGCCGATCGTCACTTGAATGACCCCCTATGTGCGGAGTTATGTGTATAAGATTGTGCTACTGTGTGGTGTATTTGAATTGGGAATATTACTGTGTGGCCATGCCCCTTTCTTGCGAGATGACACACCTTCTTAGCGGCGCGCGCCTTTGGAGCGTGCTGTTCCTTTACAAAGTATGGGACAGAGAGCGCAAATCTACAGTTTGCAGGTGGGCGGCAAACACCCTAGCACAGGCCTTTTATCTCAGACTGTCCCTTTGCTCTTTCACCTTCTATTATCAGCATCGCTTGGTGACATCTGTCCATGTCAGGATTAATTTGTGTAGTCACTCAGCTTCCTTGTTTCCTATGGCTTTACCCATGCTTTTATTGCAGATACCATAAGAAATGGTGTCACCATTATACACACAGTATTAATTGAGCTCACTGTGGGTGCATCACTTGTCATGTCAGATGTCTCTGGCTTGGGGGTGGGCTGCCTAATAATTTTAGTCCATTTTATTCTGTGTTTCAATAACAAAAACAGACTAAAAAAAAATAAATGAAAAAGTCAAGGTTGCTAATTCAGGAGACTGACACTTACCAGAATTTGATCTGGATTAGGGAGGTTCATGTGTGTATTGAGGCCGATGCACAGTTGGAAGTAAAATGGGAATAAACGGCAAAAGAAATGTAATTGTAAAAAAGTGTATTTCTGCATATAAGGCACACATGAGATGAGCACACAGCAGGACCAGTGCATCTTCCACCAGCGACCTGACAAATAAGATCCCGCTTTTGTATCCACTCACTGCTCTCTCATCAGAAGACACCACAACCCTGCAACTGGTGTCTCCGACAGCAGAAGCAGCCTGCACTTTGCAGTTCAGGTGCGAAAGTATCTCTCTCACTTTTGCCCTATCCTATACTTGTGCACACAAGTAAGAGGGGGAGAAACAGCAGAAGTTATGCACCGCTCACCCTGCAAAAGGAACGCGTATGATATCCCGGCAGCCAGGATGCCAGCTGTCACTACACTGACAGCGGTATCCCGTCTGCTGGAATCCCAGCAGCAATTCCCCTCGTTAGCTCACTGCGCTCTCCACGGATCGGGGCCCGTTGGCTCGCTTCACTCGCCACAGGTTCTGTTCCCAATCGGTTGGTAGCGTTTACACACCAACTGTGTGGGAATACCGAGCGTTTGTCAGGATTCCGGTCGTCTGTATTTCACTGACTGTTGAGATTCTGGCGATGATCTCCTGAACGCCAGGATCACAACAGCCAGTATATTGACTGCATCCCCTGCAAAATTCCTTCTCTGCCAGTCTGTCTTTGCTGTTATATTCACCAAAGGGGGTTCTGAGTGCGCTCATTTTCCATCCATGCATATGACACATGTACAACAGTAGCTACTCACTATGCTCTTTCTGGGGTCTCTTTTCAAACTGCACTTCTTTGAGCAAAGTGGGAAACAGTGTAATCAGCATCCTTCACTAGATACAGTTAACAATCACTGTTTCAGTCTACCTGTAGTTTCAGTTCTTGAACTCACTGAGAGGCACAAATAGACACATTGGGGTAAATTTACTAAAATGGGAGATCTATTTAAGATGGGATGTTGCCCATAGCAACCAATCAGATTCTACTTCTCATTTATCTAGCACCTTCTAGAACATAATACCTGGAATCTGATTGGTTGCTATGGGCAACATCCCATCTTAAATAGAACTCCCATTTTAGTAAATTTACCCCATTGTTTTTTTATTGAATTTTTGCTTCAGAAAGGTGATACATTTGGCAACAGCTTTAATTGTATAAGGCTGCAGTATATAACCTTGGAGAGATTAATACTTGTTTTCTCTGACGTCCTAGTGGATGCTGGGAACTCCGTAAGGACCATGGGGAATAGCGGCTCCGCAGGAGTCTGGGCACATCTAAAGAAAGCTTTAGGATCACCTGGTGTGCACTGGCTCCTCCCCCTATGACCCTCCTCCAAGCCTCAGTTAGATTTCTGTGCCCGACGAGAAGGGTGCACACTAGGGGCTCTCCTGAGCTCTTTGTGAAAGTTTTAGTTTAGGTTTATTATTTTCAGTGAGACCTGCTGGCAACAGGCTCACTGCATCGAGGGACTAAGGGGAGAAGAAACGGACTCACCGGCGTGCAGAGTGGATCGGGTTTCTTAGGCTACTGGACATTAGCTCCAGAAGGACGATCACAGGTTCAGCCTGGATGGGTCCCGGAGCCGCGCCGCCGGCCCCCTTACAGAGCCAGAAGAGCGAAGAGGTCCGGTGAAATCGGCGGCAGAAGACGATCCTGTCTTCAGATAAGGTAGCGCACAGCACCGCAGCTGTGCGCCATTGCTCTCAGCACACCTCACACTCCGGTCACTGAGGGTGCAGGGCGCTGGGGGGGCAGCGCCCTGAGACGCAATAAATCGATAAAAACCTTATATGGCTAAAATAAATGCATCACATATAACTCCTGGGCTATATGGATGCATTTAACCCCTGCCAAAACATACAGAAAAACGGATGATAGGCTCCGCCCCTTTATCGGCGTCCTTATCTCCTCAGCACACTGGCGCCATTTTCCCTCACAGCTCAGTTGGAGGGAAGCTCCCTGGCTCTCCCCTGCAGTCACTACACTACAGAAAGGGGTTAAAAAAGAGAGGGGGGCACAAATTAGGCGCAGTATAAACAATACAGCAGCTATAAAGGGAAAAACACTTATATAAGGTTATCCCTGTATATATATAGCGCTCTGGTGTGTGCTGGCAAACTCTCCCTCTGTCTCCCCAAAGGGCTAGTGGGTCCTGTCCTCTATCAGAGCATTCCCTGTGTGTGTGCTGTGTGTCGGTACGTTTGTGTCGACATGTATGAGGAGAAAAATGATGTGGAGACGGAGTAGAGTGTCTGTAATAGTGTTGTCACCCCCTAGGGGGTCGACACCTGAGTGGATGTACTGTTGAAATTGCGTGACAGTGTCAGCTTTGTATAAAAGACAGTGGTTGACATGAGACAGCCGGCTACTCAGCTTGTGCATGTCCAGACGTCTCATACAGGGGCTCTAAAGCGCCCGTTACCTCAGATACAGACGCCGACACGGATACTGACTCCTGTGTCGACGGTGAAGAGACAACCGTGATTTCCAATAGGGCCACACATTGCATGATTGATGCAATGGAAAATGTTTACACTTTTCTGATAATATGAATACCACCAAAAAAAAAGGGGTATTATGTTTGGTGAGGAAAAACTTCCTGTAGTTTTCCTGAATCTGAAAAATAAAATGAGGTGTGTGATGATGCGTGGGTTTCCCCCCGATAACAATTGATAATTCTAAAAAGTTATTGGCAGTATACCTTTTCCCGCCAGAGGTTAGGGTGCGTTGGGAAACACCCCCTACAGGGGATAAGGCGCTTACGCTTGTAAGAACAAGGGCTCTACCCTCTCTTGAGATGGCCGCCCTTAAGGATCCTGCTGATAAAAAGCAGGAGGGTATCCTAAAATGTATTTACACACATACTAGTGTTATACTGCGACCAGCAATCGCCTCAGCCTGGATGTGCAGTGCTGGGTTGGCGTGGTCGGATTCCCTGACTGGAAATATTGATATCCTAGATAAGGACAGTATATTATTGCCTATAGAGCAATTAAAAGATGCATTTCTATATATGCATGATGCACAGCGGAATATTTGCCGACTGGCATCAAGTATAAGTGCGTTGTATTCTACCAGTAAAGTGGTCAGGGATTCCAAACGGCATTTGGAAGTATTGCCTTAAAAAAGGGGATGTACCCTAGGTCGCCTCTCAAAATAAGACGCCGTATTATCAGGCGCAGTCCTGGTTGGCAAGCGGACAAAAGGGTTCCTCTTTTCTGCTCATGACAGAGGGAGAGGAAAATGGCTGCAGAGATCAGCCAGTTCCCAGGAACAGAAACCCTTTTCCGCCTCTGCCAAGCCCTCAGTATGACGCTAGGGCTTTACAAGTTCAGGCACGGTGGGGGCCCGTTCTCAGTGAATTTCAGTGCGCAGTGGGCTCACTCGCAAGTAGACCCCTGGATCCTTCAGGTAATATTTCAGGGGTACAAATTGGAATTCGAGACGTATTCCCCTCGCCGTTTCCAAAAAGTCTGTTTTACCGACGTCTCCCGCTGACAGGGAGGCAGTTTTGGAAGCCATTCACAAGCTGTATTCCCAGCAGGTGATAATTAAGGTACCCCTCCTGCAACAGGGAACGGGGTATTATTCCACACTATTGTGGTACCGAAGCCAGACGGCTCGGTGAGACCGATTTTAAAATCTACAATCTTTGAACACTTACATACAGAGGTTCAAATTCAAAATTGAGTCACTCAGAGCAGTGATTGCAAACCTGGAAGAAGGGGACTACATGATGTCTCGGGACATCAAGGATGCTTACCTTCATGTCAAAATTTACCCTTCTCACCAAGGGTATCTCAGGTTATGGTACAGAACAGTCACTATCAGTTCAGACGCTGCCGTAGGGAGGGTCCACGGCACCCCGGGTCTTTACTGAAGTAATGACCGAAATTATGATATTCCTTCGAAGGAAGGGAATTTTAGTTATCCTTTACTTGGACGATTCCCTGATAAGGGTAAGATCCAGGGAACAGTTGGAGATCGGTGTAGCACTATCTCAGGTAGTGTTGCGGCAGCACGATTGGATTCTCAATATTCCAGATACGCACCTGGTTCCGACGACTTGTCTTCTGTTCCTAGGGATGATCCTGGACACAGTCCAGAAAGAAGGTGTTTCTCCCGGAGGAAAAAGCCAGGGAGTTATCCGAGCTAGTCAGGAACCTCCTAAAACCAAACCAAGTCTCAGTGCATCAATGCACAAGGGTTCTGGGTAAAAATGGTGGCTTCCTACGAAGCAATCCCATTCGGCAGATTCCACGCAAGACTTTCCAGTGGAACCTACTGGACAAATGGTCCGGGTCGCATCTTCAGATGCATCAGCGGATAACCCTGTCACCAGGGACAAGGGTATCCCTCCTGTGGTGGTTGCAGAGTGCTCATCTTCTAGAGGGCCGCAGATTCGGCATTCAGGACTGGGTCCTGGTGACCACGGATGCCAGCCTGCGAGGCTGGGGAGCAGTCACACAGGGAAGGAATATCCAGGGCTTATGGTCAAGCCTGGAGACATCACTTCACATAAATATCCTGAAGCTAAGGGCCATTTACAATGCTCTAAGCTTAGCAAGACCTCTGCTTCAAGGTCAGCCGGTGTTGATCCAGTCGGACAACATTACGGCAGTCACCCACGTAAACAGACAGGGTGCCACAAGAAGCAGGAGGGCAATGGCAGAAGCTGCAAGGATTCTTCGCTGGGCGAAAAACCATGTGATAGCACTGTCAGCAGTTTTCATTCCGGGAGTGGACAACTGGGAAGCAGATTTCCTCAGCACGACCTCCACCCGGGAGAGTAGGGACTTCACCCAGAAGTCTTCCACATGATTATAAACCATTGGGAAAAACTCGACAGGTATTGCGCCAGGTCAAGGGACCCTCAGGCAATAGCTGTAGATGCTCTGGTAACACCGTGGGTGTACCAATCAGTGTATGGGTTCCCTCCTCTGCCTCTCATACCCAAGGTACTGAGATTGATAAGATGGAGAGGAGTAAGCACTATATTAGTGGCTCCGGATTGGCCAAGAAGGACTTGGTAACCGGAACTTCAAGAGATGCTCACGGAGGATCCGTGGCCTCTACCTCTAAGAAGGGACCTGCTTCAGCGGGGACCTTGTCTGTTCCAAGACTTGCCGCGGCTGCGTTGACGGCATGGCGGTTGAACGCCGGATCCTGAAGGAAAAAGGCATTCCGGATGAAGTCATCCCTATCCTGATCAAGGCCGGGAAGGATGTAACCGCAAAACATTATCACCGCATTTGGCGAAAATATGTTGCGTGGTGCGAGGCCAGTAAGGCTCGACGGAGGAAATTCAACTGGGTCGATTCCTACATTTCCTGCAAACAGGAGTATCTATGGGCCTGAAATTGGGGTCCATTAAGGTTCAAATTTCGGCTCTGTCGATTTTCTTCCAAAAAAGAACTAGCTTCAGTCCCTGAAGTTCAGACGTTTGTTAAAGGGGTACTGCATATACAGACTCCTTTTGTGCCTTCAGTGGCACTTTGGGATCTCAAGGTGGTTTTTGGGTTCCAAAAGTCACATTGGTTTGACCCACTTAAATCTGTGGAGTTAAAATATCTCACAGAAAAAGTGGTCATGCTGTTGGCTCTGGCCTGGGCCAGGCGCGTGTCAGAATTGGTGGCTTTATCCTGTAAAAGCCCTTATCCGATTTTCCATTCGGACAGGGCGGAATTGAGGACTCGTCCTCAGTTTCTCCCTAAGGTGGTTTCAGCGTTCACCTGAACCAAACCTATTGTGGTGCCTGCGGCTACTAGGGACTTGGAGGACTCCAAGTTGCTAGACGTTGTCAGGACCCGGAAAATATATGTTTCCAGGACGGCTGGAGTCAGGAAATCTGACTCGCTGTTTATCCTGTATGCACCCAACTAGCTGGGTGCTCCTGCTTCTAAGCAGACTATTGCTCGTTGGATTTGTAGTACAATTCAGCTTGCACATTCTGTGGCAGGCCTGCCACAGCCAAAAAAAAAAAAAAAAATCTGTAAATGCCCACTCCACAAGGAAGGTGGGCTCATCTTGGGCAGCTGCCAAGGGGTCTCGGCTTTACAACTTTGCCGAGCAGTTACTTGGTCAGGAGCAAATACGTTTGTAAAATTCTACAAATTTGATACCCTGGCTGAGGAGGACCGGGAGTTCTCTCATTGGGTGCTGCAGAGTCATCCGCACTCTCCCGCCCGTTTTGGGAGCTTTGGTATAATCCCCATGGTCCTTACGGAGTTCCCAGCATCCACTAGGACGTCAGAGAAAATAAGAATTTACTTACCGATAATTCTATTTCTCGTAGTCCGTAGTGGATGCTGGGCGCCCATCCCAAGTGCGGATTGTCTGCAATACTGGTACATAATTATTGTTACCAAAAAATTCGGGTTATTGCTGTAGTGAGCCATCTTTTCTAGAGGCTCCTCTATTATCATGCTGTTAACTGGGTTCAGATCACAAGTTGTACAGTGTGATTGGTGTGGCTGGTATGAGTCTTACCCGGGATTCAAAATCCTTCCTTATTGTGTACGCTCGTCCGGGCACAGTATCCTAACTGAGGCTTGGAGGAGGGTCATAGGGGGAGGAGCCAGTGCACACCAGGTGATCGTAAAGCTTTCTTTAGATGTGCCCAGACTCCTGCGGAGCCGCTATTCCCCATGGTCCTTACGGAGTTCCCAGCATCCACTACGGACTACGAGAAATAGAATTATCGGTAAGTAAATTCTTATTTTACCATGTATTCTTGAATACCCTGCCTGAAATACAATATGTTTACCTATAATGTCGATTATCATAATTATGTGTTTTGGGTAAATGTGCAACTATTTACATATCATGGCAATTTTAGGTATTTAAATTTAAATAAAAATGTTAGGTATTTAGGTATTTTTGGAATATGTGGAGGTTTATTGGAATCACTGTATAAAGGTGCGTACACACTGAGCGCTTTCTCCCCCCTGCCCAGCGATGTCAGCGGAGGTGAGTGGCTTTCTATAGCAGGACGCTATGGAAAGCCGCTCACCCCGTCGTTCATCTATTGCTAATACCAGTAGATGAACGGCGGCCGCCAACGATGATGCGGGAGCGCGCATCAGCGCTCACCGCTCACCACTTGTCCATACACACTGGACGGCTTTGAGCTGAAAACAGCTCAACACACCAAAAGTGACCTCTCAGCTCAACATCGCCCAGTGTGTATGGGCCTTAGGAGTGTGGATCCCAAAGGATGCTTTAGGGTTTTTCCTAGTAGAAATATTCCTGCAAATACAGTATATCTAATTGTTCAAAACCGTTTTCTCGCAAAACTATACTTGTGTACAGTATCTATGATTTCTCCAAATGGTGACTGACTGAACACTAGTAGTCACATAAGCTATCACAACCATTTTGGAATTTCATTGTATATTTTTTTCCGAGTGGAAACCAATATTATATATAAAAATCTTAATTATATTAATAACATATTCTAATAAAGGATTTTACATTAGTAAATAAGTTGTGCCCCCACCCAAGGAGTTTTCTTTCCCCCTTTTGTGTTTTGGCCCCTCGCTATAGTAGGCAGGGTGGCCTAGACATCGTGCAGCCCCTGTTGCTTGACCTGTGAGTACACATTTCCTTATCTAACAAACATTTATTTTGAAATATTGTCCCTCATTCCGACCCGATCGGGTCTGGAATGCGCATGCATGGCGTGCACATTGCGCACGGGGCAACAACGCTGACAGCGAAGAAAGCGGTCGCAGTGGCGACCACAAGAAGATTGACAGCAGGAAGGTGTTTCCGGGGCGTCAACTGACCGTTTGAAGCCGTTTTCGGGGAGTGGTAAGAAAAACGCAGGCGTGTCCAGGCGAACGGAGGGCGGATGTCTGACGTCAAAGCCGTGACCATCATCGCTGGATCCGTCGCACAGGGTAAGTAGGTCTAGGGCTGGTCTTGTTTTGTGTGAAACTATTTTTAGCAGAGCAGGGCTGCACAAGCGAACGCAGCCCTGCTATGCTAAAATACACTCCCCCATAGGCGGAGATTAGTTGATCGCACCAGCAGCAAAAAGTTGCTTGGTGCGATCCACTCAGAATGAGGGCCATTGCTTGCTAGGAACAATGATCAGTGTTATCAGAGTAGAAATTGTGCATATGCTGGGTACACACCTGTGAGTTCTGCACCCTGTGTGGAGTCACACCCAGGCACATATACTACTGCTCTCTCCCGGTGTAACCTAGGCACATATACTACTGCTCTCTCCCGGTGTAACCTAGGCATATATACTACTGCTTACTCCTGATGTAACCCAGGCACATATACTACTGCTCCCTCCCAGTGTAACCCAGGCACATATACTGCTGCTCTCTCCCGATGTAACCCAGGCACATATACTACTGCTCCCTCCCGGTGTAACCCAGGCACATATACTGCTGCTCTCTCCCGATGTAACCCAGGCACATATACTACTGCTCCCTCCCGGTGTAACCCAGGCACATATACTGCTGTCCTCTCCTGGTGTAACCCAGGCACATATACTACTGCTCCCTCCCGGTGTAACCCAGGCACATATACTGCTGCTCTCTCCCGATGTAACCCAGGCACATATACTACTGCTCCCTCCTGGTGTAACCCAGGCACACATACTGCTGTCCTCTCCTGGTGTAACCCAGGCACACATACTGCTGTCCTCTTCTGGTGTAACCCAGGCACATATACTGCTGTCCTCTCCTGGTATAACCCAGGCACATATACTGCTGCTCTCTCCCGGTGTAACCCAGGCACATATACTACTGTTCTCTCCAGGTGTAACTTGGGCAGGATCCCATCATTATAGAATTTGGCGGCTGGGCCAAAGAAAATATATTAGAAGGATAGCGCAGTCAATTTTCCTCTCTCTCTCTCTCTCTATATATATATATATATATATATATATATATATATATATATATATAAAATATGTGTGTGTGTGTGTGTGTGTGTGTGTATCCAAACACACAATGCTGCACCAGTGTATATAGATTTTCTATTTGTCTGTCTCTTCTAACAAATTTATACGGTACATTAATACTGTATATAGTGCATCTTTATTGCTGTTTTTAGCACTATAGCTTTCACCTGCCACTGCAGGACACACCCCTGAGTGGAAATAAACATGCCTGTAGGCGGAGCTAGACACACCCTTTGGGCGGAGCATGATACACCGCTGCATCAGCGCGCCATTCTGCTACCACCTGGAATCTCCCTGTAACTAGTTTTCAAAAGTAGGCAAGTATGGACTGAGTAGATCAGGTTTGTACAGAATCAGGATAAGGACTGAGTATAAACAGCCGTTAGGTCCTAGGCAGGCTGGGTAATAAAAGACACAATATCCAATCAGGACAGCCAAAAAGGACAAGCCCCCTTAATGAGGAGAGTCACTGCAGCTGAGCAGCCTGACACAGAAGGCCTAGTGCTAATGGCCTAATTATGCAGCAGCTGGACTGCACAAAGAAGACATAGGAGTCAGGCAGCAATTACACAGACCCACCAGAGGTGGCTCGTAACAGTACTCCCCTCTTGAAGAGGGGTCAAAGGACCCCAATATCCAGTTTTCCAAACATTAAACAAACCTGGCATGCTGGTACAAACAGACAATGGCAAGAAGACAGAAGAAACAAGCTATAGCTACAGCTTGTAACACCAATGTATGGCAGTAAAGGGCAGCGACCCAAGTTAAGAAGATAACAGGCTTGCTACAAATAAGCATTACATTGATTCCCTCCCTGCCTCTGCAGAGAATGGCATTGAATGTTTGGGAGCCATAGAGAAGTGACACAAATCTATAGCGAAATTTGAGGCATCACAGAATATACCACATACTGTATCCCTGTATCTGTGGAAAACATGATAATAAATCCTATCCCTCAGTGCCTTGGTGTCATCCTCGACTAACTAAGACATACAGATGTAGTCACACTCATCGTTTCTTCATCATACACATGTCCTAGTCGCACCATACAAATAGTGCAGGTAGGCAAAGTAAGGTGTGATAAGGCACAGCATGCAATGCACAGTTTCACCACGGGGTGGCGATTGTTCCACTAATGAAAACTACAATAAAGTGCTGAATATCAATGGATGGATATGGCACTACAGAATACTAAACAATGTAGCAAGCCCTAAAAAGCGGGCCAGTGCACATTAAATATCATAGTTCTGTTTCAAAACATTAATACTGCAGGGCAGACTACGAAATCACTGGAACGGCATGCACCCAGTGACAACATGCCTTACAACTGAAAGTTCCCCTGATGCAGTGTATAAAATTATCCCTACAGTAAGTAGAAATTTGAACAAAGAAAAAGATTTGCTCAGTGTCTCCAACGCACACAAAGAAAATATACATTATGGTAAGAACTTACCGTTGATAACGGTATTTCTCCTAAGTCCACAGGATAACATTGGGGTACGATGAAGCGAAAGTGGATTTGCACCAGTCACTTTTCGGCCACCCAGCATGCAACGGGCCCGTCCATATATCCCCGCCTCCTGGCTCAGGCAAATCAGGTGTATTCCCAAAGCTCAAGGCAGGAGCATCATAGATAGACCTAATCAGACGAGAAGAACATACATGCACACCCTTCCGTACAAGAAGGAAGAGGTTAGTGAGTAAAAGGATCCTCAAATCAGGTGCATCAGGGTGGTATTCCTGTGGAACCTGTGGACTTAGAAGAAATACTGTTATCAACGGTAAGTTCTTACCATAACGTATATTTCTCCGGCAGGGTCCACAAGTTATCCACAGGATAACATTGGGATTTCCCAAAGCAATTTAGTGGTGGGGACGCTCCTGAGTGGAGAGGAGAATCCTTTGCCCGAATTCAGCATTGTGATAGGCAAAGGTATCCATGGCATAATGTCTAATGAATGTGTTAATGGAAGACCATGTGGCTGCCTTACATATCTATTCTGCTGAAGCACCATGTTGTGCTGCCCATGATGGACCTACCTTACGAGTAGAGTGAGCAGAGACATTAGCCGGAACAGGGAGAGAAGCTTGAGAATATGCTTCTGAAATCATCATCCAAAGCCACCTTGCCAGTGTCTGCTTATCAGCAGGCCATCCTCTCTTGTGAAATCCATAGAGAATGAAGAGAGAATCTTTCTGATGGCACTGGTACGATGCACGTAGATCCTTAAGGCATGGACCACGTCCAGCGATGCATCTCCCGCAGAAAGGACCGGTACCTGGAAAGTCGGGACTACAATTTCTTCATTAAGGTGGAATTTAGACACCACCTTAGGAAGATACCGAGATCTAGTTCTGAGAACTGCCCATCTGGATAAAAAAAATTACATGACAATGCCCCTAAATCTGACACTCTTCTAGCAGATGCCATGGCCAGTAGAAATAGAACTTTAGCTGTCAATCATTTAAGATCCACTTTATTAAGTGGTTCAAATGGCCCAACTTGAAGGGCCTTTAGGACTAAATTTAAGTAAAATTTAAGGAGGTTGAATGCGCAGCATTCCCTGGAAGAATGTACGCACATCCTGTAAGTTGGCAATTTTCTTTTGGAACCATACAGTCAGTGCTGACACTTGCACTCTCAAGGAAGCCACCTTCAAACCTTTATCCATTCCTGCCTGAGGGAATGCTAAGACCCTGGAAACTCTGAAAGACTTAGGGTCCATTTTTCGTTCACTGCACCAATAAATATATGTTTGCCATATTCTGTGATAAATGCGAGCTGAGGAAGGTTTCCTTGCTCTGAGCATTGTTTGAATTACCTGTTGTGAGAATCCTCTTGACTTCAGAATAGAGGTTTCAATAACCATGCCGTCAAAGACAGTCGATCCAGATGTCTGTGATAACAAGGACCCTGCATCAGTAGATCTGGACGTTGAGGGAGCAGGAATGGAGCATCCATCGACATTCTCTGCAGATCTGTTTACCAATGTCTTCTAGGCCAAGCCGGAGCTATTAGTATCACGGCACCTTTTCCTTGCTTTACATTTCTCACCACCCTGGTTAATAGGGTGATTGGAGGAAACACATAAGCCAGATGAAAGCCTCATCTCACCGACAGGGCATCCAAAGGATCCCAGAGCGATCTTTGTGTTCTTGACCCGTAAGCGAGAACTTTGTTGTTCTGACGGGACACCGTGAGATCTATCTCTGGCTACCCCCACTTGTCTACTAGAGTCTGGAAGACCTCCGGGTGCAGAGCCCTGAATGGCATGTCGACGGACAAGGCTGGATGATGAAGTTCTGCCCACTCTAGTGTGTGACTTAACTTCATCACTTTTCGGCTGTGAGTTACTCCCTAATGGTTGAGGTACACTACTGCCGTCGCATTGTCCGAGCGGATCTGAACTGGTTTTCCCCCGAAGAATGTCCTTTGCCTGAATCAGTGCCATGTATATGGCCCGAAGTTCCAATATATTTATTGGCAGGCAACCATCTTCCTTGGTCCATTGCCCCTGGAAACACAACCTTCCTGACACTGCTCCCGAGCCCTGGAGACTGGCATCTATTGTCAGAATTTCCCAATCTGATATCAAAAAGGGTCTCCCCTTGTCCAGATGGGATGTCTGTAGCCACCAGGCTAATGACCTTCTTATTTCCATCGTAAGAGCCATAGTCTGTGTTTTTATCATCTGATGCAACCCATTCCATTTGGCAAGGATCAGATGCTGCAGAGGCCTCGAGTGGAACTGTGCATACTCCACCATGTCGAATGTTGACACCATCAATCCCATCACACGCATTGCTGCGTGAATGGATACCTTTTGACTCTGTAGCAACTCCTGAATCCTTAACTGGACCTTGGATATCTTGTTCAGAGGTAGAATTACTCTCTGAAGGCTTGAATCCAGTACAGCCCCCAAGTGAGTCATCTGCTGTGACGGAACCAGAGACGATTTTGCACAATTTATGAGCCACCCGTGCCTTTGCAGACACATTATTGTCTGTTGCAGATGGCCTAGGAGCAATTCTTGTGACTGTGCCAGGATTAAAAGATCGTCGAGATATGGAAAAATTCTTATCCCCTGCTGGCGGAGATAAGATGCCATTACCACCATAATTTTGGTAAATACTCTGGGGACTGTGGCTAACCCAAAAGGTAGGGCCTGGAACTGAAAATGCAGTTGGAGGATAGCGAACCTGAGATAACACTGATGAGACAGTGCTATAGGAACAGCAGGTAAGCATCCTGGATATCCAGGGATACCATATAATCCCCTGGCTCCATGGCCAAAATGATGGAACAAAGTCTCCATACGAAACCGAGGAACCCAAATGTATTTGTTCAGCACTTTGAGATTGAGAATGGGCCGGAATTACCTATTTGGCTTCTGAACTAAAAACCCTGTCCTCATTGTGCAGGAGGAACAGGAATGTCTTCTCCTGACTGAAGCAATTTCTGAACTGCCTCTTGCAAAGCCCTGGTCTTCGTCACTACCAGAGACGGGCTGGTACAAAAAAAAACCTTCGAGGAGGGTGTTTCTTGAAGGCAAAAGCATAACCTAGAGATACTGTTTCCTGCATCCAGGCAACTGTTGTAGACTGCTGCCAGATCTGTGTAAACTGAAGAAGTCGTCCCCCCACCCTGGGATCCCCCAGGTGGAGGCCCGCACCATCAGGCTGATGGCTTATTATCTGTTTTACCAACCGGTCCACAGGTAGCCCAATGCTTTTTAGTCTTACCAGACTTGTTGTATTGGGACTGCCTGCAATCACTTTTTCCTTTAGCTTTTCCTTGAGACCGAAAGGGCCGAAAAGCTGGAACTTTAGGTTTGAAATTGTATGTGGAAGGAAACTTTACCTTCTTGGAGTCTGCTTCTGACTGCAAAATATCTGTCAATTCTTTACATAAAAGAATATCTCCAGAAAAAAAACAAAGATTCCAAAACCTTCTTAGATTCTGAATCAGTTTTCTACGTACGTAGCCAAACTGCTCTGCGAGCAGCTATTGTTTAAGCTGATGCCCTGGAGGCAATAGTACCCATATCCAATGCTGCTTCTTCCAAGAACTTTGCTATCCAAGCAGAAGCCATGGCTGGCCTTATGACTGCATAAGACAGGGGAAAAAATGTTTTTAAAAAAACCCATTCCCTGACCAATCTGTGACATCATTTAATGATGTTGAAGTCAAAAGGTAATTTAGATTTTCGCACTAATCGAATCACATGCATATCTACCTTAGGAGTCACCTCCCTTTTTAAACAATCCCCAGCTGGAAGAGGATCATTGGAATTCCATTTCCTAGGAATTCTAAACTTCTTATTGGGCCAAGCCTCTTCCATGATTTCCGTCAGCTGATCTGACCCCGGAAACTCAGTCTTAACTGTTTTTGGGACGTTTAAACACAGGTGCCTTGGTTTTTAACACAGGCTCTGCTGAATTCTCAAAGGATAGAATGGCTTTCATCAAGTGTAGCCTGTGAGGATGAAGATTTACTTACCACTGGCTTATCAGCCTGTTTATTTTGATAGACTGCTGCTGGAAGTGATAAACCGCAGGTGGGAAGCTGCATTTAAGGGTTAATCATGTAATCTATCCCTGGTACAGGAGTTGGAATTATCCGTTCAGCTATATTGGATAATGTCTGTGCAAACATAGCCCAAGGTGGATCAACCTGCACCTGAAACTGCCTTGTATTTTTCAAGAGCCCCTCGTGTAAGCTAAAACAATTTGCACACAAACCATCCTGAACCAGATCCTGAAAGGTTAACCCAGCTTTGCAAGACAAACATGATATGAGTGTTGGTGTTGCTGTGAGTGTATCTTCCTCACCTTTGCCGCTCTTAGACATGATAAATAATCAACACTTCCACGGTGTACTACACAATTTGTGACTATAATCACTTTAAGCTTTTTAAAGTGACATACAATTTGACCCTACCCATGCACCAGCATTGAGGTTCGGAATAGAAAAAACTGACAGAATATATAGTAAAGTCAGCAATCACACTAGTAGTCAGTCACGTTATACATTAGTATAATAAGCAATATGAGCACATCATCAACTACAATTACATTTCAAGTATGTTGAACATATTACTGAATCATGTTTAAACAGATATACCGTATTCAGACGCACAGCGAAAGAAACCACAGTAATAGTATACAGACTCATATGCAATAGGCACTTATCTAACTATTCATACTCAAAATGGCAGATAGAGATTTAGTGCTGTATTACCCATACTCAGTAGAGTGGGATACAAGGAGACTCACCCCGCTTCCAGTGGATCCAGACGCTACTAGTGTACACTCCCGCTCCATGAACCTATAGTGAACACAGACGCTCAATGAATACAGACGCACCAGTCACACAGCCGCCTATTCTGCGACTGGATCCCCTTCGCATACAGCGTCTCAGACGGAAGCGGGAAAACAGTTCATGGCATGAGACTCGGAGGAAACTGGTCATGAACAGGGGGAGGGGCGACCAGGAGAGCGTCTGACTCCCCACTGCTGACATGGTGCACCCGAGGCAGCAGCCATGTCTGCAACTGTTTGTTAGTCTCCTCCCAAAACAGTGTGGCTGTGTCCGTATTCCCCTTCTAAGCGGAACCGATGCCTTACCTTCTCCCTGTGCTCCGGCCACAGCCTGGTAACGTCTGCTGGACCCTGCTAGTATATAAGACAAAGATGCCCGCCGAAACAGCACTATACTCGTGCGTAAGCATTGTCGCGAACCGGCGGAGAGTTGTTGCAGCGAGTCTTTCTAAGGTACATATAAGACGCTTTTTAGAAAGATCACTCCAGAAAAAATAGTAAAACTATAAAAACAAAATAAGAAAGCTTAGGGCTGCTAAAAACCAGCAGCTCTCTGACCATGGTCCAGCTCCCATTCCACCCCAGACACAAAAAACTGATTTGCCTGAGCCAGGAGGCGGGGATATATGGACGGGCCCGTTGCTTGCTGGGAGGCTGAAAAGCTTAGGACTGATTGGTGCAAATCCGCAGTCGCTTCATCATATCCCAATGTTATCCTGTGGATAACCTGTGGACCCTGCCGGAGAAAGCACAGTGTTCTGCACAGCTCTCTAAAAACAAAAACAAAAATTCAATCAGCGATAGAATTTGGGACACACAGCACTATTAAAAAAAAATTACAATGAGCGACATCACTATATCACTGCAGGTGTCAGTCACCTGTCTTCATAGTTCTCTTGGCATAGTGGTTTCGCCACAACAGGACACACTTGTATTGTATATCTGTGTAAAACTTAGCATCCACAGTTTTTTTCTAATATTATAAAAACAAGTTTGGTCATACTTTGTATACAGACTCAGACATGCACACAGATATACAGTTAAAATTAGAAAAAAAACTTTAGATGCTACTTTTTATACAAATATACAAGTGTGACTTTTCAAATTATGAGTGTCTTACCTTTATGAAACTAAGTTTACTGTACTTCCACAGGATAACAATGGGATTTCTTAAAGCAATTTTAGTGGTGGGGAGGCTCCTAATTAGACAGGAGAACCTTTCGCCCGAATTCAGCGTCATGAGAGGCAAAAGTATTGAAGCATATTGTCTAATGAATGTGTTAATGGAAGACTATGTGGTTGCCTTACATATCTGTTCTGCTGAAGCACCATGTTGTGCTGCCTATGAAGGACCTACCTTACAAGTAGCAGGAACAGGGAGATCCGCTTGAGAGTAGGCTTCCGAAATAGTCATTCGAAGCCCTCTAGCCAGAGTCTATTTAGTAGCATGCCATCCTCTCTTGTGAATTTCGTAGAAAATGGAGAGAATCTTTCTTTCTGATGGCACTTGTGCGATCCACGTAGATCCTTAATGTTCGGACTACTTCCCGCGACGCATCTCCCGCAGAAAATCCCGATACCTGAAAAGCCGGGACTACGTTTTCTTCATTAAGGTGGAATTTAGACACCACCTTAGGAAGATGCCAAGACCTAGTTCTGAGAACTGCTTTATTTGGATAAAAAAAAACAGAAAAGGAGAACAATATTACAGCGCTCCTGAATTTTATATTCTTCTAGCTGACGCCATAGCCAGTAGAAAGAGAACTTTAGATGTCAACCATTTAAGATCCACTTTATTAAGTGGTTCAAATGGAGCAACTTGAAGGGCTTTGAGGATCGACCTAAGTCCCAAGGCACTGTAGGAGGAACAAAAGGAGGTTGAATGCGCAGCATTCCCTGGAAAAAGTACGCACATCCTGTAAATTGGCATTTTTTCTCTTGGAACCATACAGTCAATGCTGATACTTGTACTCCCAAGGAAGCCACCTTCAAACCCTTATCTATTCCTGCCCGAAGGAAATCTAAGACCCAGGAAACTTGGAAAGATTTCGGGTCCATATTTCTTTCACTGCACCATGAATATAGGCCTGCCATATTCGGTGATAAATGCGAGCTGAGGAGGGTTTCCTTGCTCTGTGCAATGTTTGAATTTACCTGCAGCAAGAATCCTCTTGACTTCAGGATAGGTTTCAAGAGCCACGCCGTCAACGATAGTTGATCCAGATGCCAGTGATAACAAGGACCCTGCATTAGTAGATCTGGACGTTGAGGGAGCAGACGTGGAGCATCCATCGACCTTCTCTGTAGATCTGTGTACCATTTCCTTCTGGGCCAAGCCAAAGCTATTAGAATCACGGCACCCTTTGCTTCTTTTATCTTCCTCACCATCCTGGTAGCAGGTTGATCGGAGGAAATAGATACGCCAGATGAAACTCCCATTTCGCTGACAAGGCGTCCACAAAGATCGCTCCGGGATCCTTTGTTCTTGCCCCGTATGTGGGCACTTAGTTGTTCAGACGGGATGCCATGAGATCTATCTCTGGCAAACCCCATTTGTCTACCAGAGTCTGAAAGACTTCCGGGGGTGTAGAGCCCATTCACTTGCTTGAATGGCGTGTCGACTGAAAAAATTCGCTTCCCAGTTTAGGACTCCCGAAACGGATACTGCGGACAATGCTGGAAGATGGAGATCTGCACACTTCAGTATGTGACTTACCTCTTTCATTGCTGCTTGGCTGCGCGTTCCTCCCTGATGGTTGAGGTACGCCCTCACCATTAAATTGTCTGAGCGGATCTGGACTGGTCTTCCTTGAAGAGTCTATTTTGCCTAAATCAGTGCCATGTATATGGCCCGAAGTTCTAACAGATTTATTGGAAGGCAACTTCCTTCTATGGTCCATTGTCCCTGGAACCATAATCTTCCGGACACTGCTCCCCAGCCCTGGAGACTGGCATGTGTTGTCAGGATCTCCCATCTGATATCCAAAAGATTCTCCATTTGTCTAGATGGGATGTCTATAGCCACCAGGCTGATGACTTTCTTACCTTGTGTGAAAGTACCATAGTCTGTTTCTTTATTGTCTGATGTGTTCCATATCATCTGGCTAGAATCAGACGCTGCCGAGGTCTTGAGTGGAATTGTGCATACTCCACCATGTCGAATGTTGACACCATCAAACCCATCAGTCGCATAGCTGCGTGGATTGATATCGTTTGACTGCGTAACAACTCCTGAGTACTTGACTGCACCCTGGATATCTTGTTCAGATGTAATCCATTTTCTGCAGACTGGAATTCAGTACAGCCCCACAGTGAGTCATCCGTTGTGACGGAATCAGAGATGACTTTGCCTAATTTATGAACCACCAGTGCCTCTGCAGACAAATCATTGTCTGTTGGAGATGGCACAGAAGCGTTTCCTGTGCCAAGATAAAAAAAGATGGTTAAAGTATGACAATTTTCTTATCCCCTTCTTGCGGAGATAAGCTGCCATAATCATCATAATTTTGGTAAATACTCTGGAGGCTGTGGCTAACGTCATGGGTAAGGTCTGGAACTGAAAATGTTGCTGGAGGATGGTGAACCTTGAGATAACACTGATGGAACAGTGCTATAGGAACCTGTAGGTAAACATCCCGACTATCTAGGGATACCCTGTAATTCCCTGGTTCCATGCAAAAACTATGGAGCGCAACGTTTCACTGTGAACCGTGGTACCCAAACTTATTTGTTTAGGATTTTGAGATTGTGGTAAAAGGATCCTTCTGAACCCAAACCCGGTTGGAGTAAAACTCCCTGTGTCCCTATTTGTTTAGGATTTTGAGATTGTGGTGAAAGGATCCTTCTGAACCCAAACCCGGTTGGAGTAAAACTCCTTGTGTCCCTATTGTGCAGGAGTTACCGGACTGCCTATTCCTGACCAAAGCAATTTCTGAACTGCTTCTTGCAACCCCTGTCCTTCGCCTCTACCCGAGACGGACTGGAACAGAAACTTTGAGGAGGATGCTTCTTGAAGAGAGATATAACCAAAAGATACTGCTTCTTGCACTCAGGTATCTGTTTGTAAACTGTTACCAGATCTTTGCAGACTGAAGAAGTTGGACCCCTATCCTGGGGTCCCCCAGAAGGATGCCCGCACCATCATGCTGATGGCTTACCCTCTGGTTTGGAAGCTGGCCCTCCGGTTGCCTTTGCTTCTTTGTCTTACCAAACTTATTGTATTGAGGCTGTTATATTCCTTTATGACCGACAAGGCCGAAAACCAGACCCCTATGTTTGGGGTTATATGTGGAAGGAAACGTGACCTTCTTGGAGTCTGATTTTGACTCCAGAATATCTGTTGACTGCTTATCAACAGAAACTTCCAGCCAAAGGCAAATTTTCCAGAACCTTCTTTGATTCTGAATCAGCTTTCCATGTATGTAAGCAACACTGCTCTGCGAGCAACTATTGTTAATGCTGATGCCCTAGAACATTAGTGTCCATATGATCTATATGGGATTCTTGCTCCCTTGCAGGCACTGAAAAACCTGTCTTCCAGTACCTCAGCTCAGTGTACCTACAGCACCTGATATTCCAAGATGGTCTCCCATCCAAGAACTAACCAGGCCCAACACTGCTTAGCTTCCACGATCTAGTGAGATTGGGCCCATCCAGTGTGGTGTGCTGTAGATTGCAAGGTGAAGTCATGGCTGGCCTTATGACTGCCCCAGACAGAGACAATATGGTTTTCATAAAACCATCCCTCTATTGACGTTGACGACAAAGGCCATATATATTTTCGCACTATCAAATGATATGAGTTTCTCTATAGGAGGCATTTCCCATTTTTAAACAGTCCTCAGCTGGAAAAGGATATTTGAATCCCATTTACTGGGAACCTATATATTCTTTATTGGGTATAGCCCAAACCTTTTCCCTGATTTTCATCAGCTGCTATGGTCCCCCATGAGGAGGCCCTATTTTTTTGGGGACGTTTCAACACAGGCTCTGCTGAATCCTCTAAGGACAGAAAAGCCTTTACTGCTCTCATTAACTCAGCTATATTTACCTGTTGTGTGCCAGAGAAGAGTATACAGAGGTTTCATTGTCTGATGAATCATCATCTGTAGCCTGTGCAGTTGATGATTTATTTACACTCGGTTTCTCAGCTTGTTTTATTAGAGAAGCTGTTGGGGATACCGTAGGTAGAGAGCAGCCTGTATGGGATAATAATGAACCCTATTCCTGGTATCGAAGCTGTAGGATTTAATCTTTCAGCTATACTGGACAAGGTCTGTGCAAACATCGCCCCAAAGGGGATTTATCTATTATACTGACAAGCCAACCATTTTACACATGAACCATCCTGTACCAAATCAGAGAGGATAATACAGTTATTGCAAGACAACATGATATGAGTGTTGGTGTTACTTTAAGTGCACTCTCGTCACCTTTGCCGCTCTTAGACATGATAAATAATCACTTTCACAGTGTACTACACAATTTGTGACTGTAACCACTTTATAGTTCTAAAGTGATATCAATCTGACCCCTACCCATGCACCAGCACTGAGGATCAGAAGACCAACTGACAAACATATATTGAAGTCAGCAATCACACTAGCAGTCAGTCACATGCTATATATTAGTCATATGAGCACATAATCAACTACAAACACATTTTAAAGTATGTAGGAGTACATTTTACTGAATTCTGTTTTATACAGATCTTACTGTATTCAGACACATTGCGAAGAAAACCACAGTAATGTACACAAACTCATATGTAATAGGCCCTTAAACTTAACTATTCATACTGACAAAAGTAGATAGAAATTTAGTGCTGTATAACCCGTACTCGGTAAAGTGGGATACAGGGAGACTCACCTCACTTCCAAGATCGATCAATACGTTAGCGAACGCTGAGTGGATACAGACACTACTAGTGTACACCGCCGCTCCAGGAACTTTAAGTGAAAACAGACGCACTGTGCATACAGACGCACCGGCCATACAGACGCCTGTACTGCGACCGGATCTCCTCATGGTAGCGCTTAGTGAACACAGACGCAGCGGCCTATGCTGCGACCGAGACCCCTCATGGTAGCGTCTGAGACGGCAGTGAGGCAACAGTTCATGGCGGGAGACTCGTGGAACTGGTCATGAACTGGGGGGAGGGGTGACCAGGAGAGCGTCTAACTCCCCACCGCTGACATCAACCCTAGGGATTGCAGCCTCATACTATTCCTGGTTCCTTATGATCCCTAAGGCCTAGCGCTGGAGCACCCATAGTGACGGCATGACAGCTACTGTTTGGTAGTCTCCTTCGAATACAGTGCGGCTGTGTCCGTATTCCCCGCTACAGGGAACCGATGCCTTACCGTCTTCCCCGTGCTCCGGCCACAGCCTGGTCATGTCTGCTGGTCCTGCTGGTATATCCGACACAGACACCCGCAGAGACAGCACTGTACACATCGGTAAGCGTTGTTACAACCCGGCGGAGGGTTGTTGGAGCGACTCTTTCCAATATGCATGTAAGACGCTGTTAAGAAAGATCACTCAAAAACATAGTAAGACTATAAAAATAAAATAAGAAAGCTTGGGGCTGCCCTAGAACAGCAGCCCTCTGACCATGCTCCGGCTCCTGCCGCACCAAACAAAAACCTGATTTGCCTGAGCCAGTGGGCGGGGATATATGGACGGGCCCAATGCATCCTGGGAGGCCTGAAAGCTTGTGATCGTTTGATGCCAATCCGCTGTCGCTCCATCATATCCCATTGTTATCCTGTGGACCCTGCCGGAGAAAAACTGTGGATGCTAATTTTTACACAGCTATAATGCTAATTGGTGACCCTCATGTACAACTTCTGTATCTGTACATACCATTGTAGGAATAATTATTTTGATAGATTTGATGTCAAGGAGATGTTTCCTGAGGTGGATGTGATATTATTCTTCTTGATTTTGGCAAGTAGTAGAACACTGGGATCACAGTCTTCTTTGGGTTTATACATGTGTGTTCTAATTTGTTGAGAATGCCTTTGTGAAGGTCTAGATATAATGGGATGTGGTTAAATTAGTTTGGAGGGCTGCTGTATATTCACTCTTGTGGCATTTGGTTAGTTTTACATAAGTGTTTGTGTCATTAAGAAGTCTATGTGCTTCTGTCAAGTAGTCATTCTTTATTGAGGATGACAATTGTACAGGTCCACTCACATTACATGAATTATCAAACATGTTTATTAAGCTTTCAGAAGTGCCTTAAAGGCACCACAATAACACCTCTGTGTAAGGCCTTACAAATACAGATATATATAGATGTTTATGCATCTGAAAAACTTCCCCCTCAAAATTGCCTTAATGGTCTTCTTCTTTTTTTTGAAATTCTTTATTTACACGTGGTTAAGCATAGCAAGAAAACATTACATGGAAACATGGGACAGTTGGCCATCAGAACCAGCGTCCAGCATAAACCTCAAATTTTCAAATAGACAACAACGTTAGTCAATGTAGGAAGAACAGTAACATTCAAATGTAGAATTCGGGGGGGGGGGGGGGGGGAGGAGGGAAAGGGGGGCAGGGGGGGAGAGAACCACGGTATAATCTGTGCACAGTTTATATCCTGGAAGTAGTAAGATCAGAAGAAAAAGGAAGAGGGGGGTCAAGAAGGAGACGAGAGAAGACAAGGAAAAGGGAAGGAGGAGGAGAAAGAGAGAGAGAATAGAAGAAGAAAGGCCTGAAGGAGGAGTAGTAGGCAGTGCCCATGGGTCTGCGGAGGAAGTTAGGAGCAAGAGGAGGGGGATGGCAATCTACGTTCAGCAGCGAGCCAGGGGGCCCAGACCTGCTCAAAAATGTGACCCCGGTCGTGGAGATAGTATGTAATCTTTTCCATTGAGGCAATGTGCCAAATTTTAGTTTTAAGGGACGGAAGGGAGGGTGGAGAGGGGCTCTTCCAGTTAAGAGCTATCAGCGACTTTGCCGCCGTTAGGATATGTATGGCCAGCCTTTGGGAAAATTTATTGAGCAACGGGGGGGGGGGGGGGTAACATAGCAAAAAGATCCAAGGATCTTTCAGCACAGGAGAATCCAGAAGCGAATTGAGGAGGGAGTGGACTAGGTTCCAGAAGGAAGCAATGGACGGGTAGGTCCACCATATGGAGCATAGTGCCTCTAGCCCCGCAGTTCCTCCAGCAATTAGGGGAGGAAGACGGAAAGAGTTTGTTAAGTCGGTCGGGGGTGCAGTACCAACGGTAGTAAACTTTGTAGGCCGTTTTCTTAAAAGCAGTGGCAATAGAGCATTTAGCAATCCCCAGTCTCATGTCTTCCCAATCTTCACTTTCTGGTGGGGACCCAAGATCACGTTCCCATGCGAGCTCATGGGGCCGGGAGGGGGGAAGTGAGGAATCTAGTAAAAGAGAGTAGAGTTGGGAGATTAGGCCTTTGGAGAGATGGGAGTTGATGCATAAGCTTTCAAAGGGGGTGAGGGCACGAAGTAAGGCGGTGGAGGGGAGAGAGCCTAGGAAGTGGCGTATTTGTAGGAATTGGAAGGGACTAAGTGGGTGTGAAGGGGTCTTTTGTTGGAGGTCAGGCAGGGACAGCCATTGGCCCCGATCGGCAAAATTGGTCGGGAATTTGAAGCCCAGCGTTATCCATAGACGGAACCTCACAGTTGAGAGTCCAGGAGGAAACATAGGGTTCTGCCAGATAGGGGTCAAGGGCGAGGGGGTAGTGGTGAGACCATTCTTCAGGGAGAGGGAGTCCCAAGTTTTAAGGTTAAATTTAATAGTGGGGAGAAGTTTAGAGGCTGGGGGTCGGGAGGTGGAGAGCAGACCCCACAAGGGGGTCAGGTCCGGGAGGCCAATGAAGGCTGCCTCAATATCCAGCCAAGATACAGATCCCGGAGGAGCATAAGAGGTGACAATATGGGATAGGTGAGAGGCGAGATAGTAAAGTTTGACGTCAGGAAGGCCTCTACCTCCCGCGGAGGTTGGCCTTTTCAGGGTATTGGTGGCGATGCGGGGGGGTCTGTGATTCCAAATAAAACGCACAAGGGCTCGTTGAATAGTGCGAAGAAAGGGGGCCGGGACTGCCACTGGGAGGGTCTGGAAAAGATAAAGCCACTTGGGGACTATGGTCATTTTAACCGCTATGATCCTGCCCAGCCACGAAATAAAAAGACTGTTCCAGGAGGTCAGGTCAGCGAGTGTGTTGGTGAGGAGGGGTGGAAAGTTTTCCCGGAATAGGGAATCATAACGAGAAGTTAGGTATATCCCCAGATATTTAATCTTTGTGGGCTGCCATTTAAAATTAAAGTTAGCGCGAAGGGACTCAGCCTCTCGATGAGGGATATGAAGCAGCATAGCCTCGGATTTGGAGTAGTTGATCTTGTAGCCTGATATAAGGCTATAAGAATGCAGGACTGAGAATAAGTTTGGGAGTGAGATAAGGGGTTGGGTCAGAGAAAGTAGGATGTCGTCAGCGAAGAGGGAGAATTTAGGGTCGGTGCGGCCTACTTGTATTCCGTGTATATCTGGGGGAGCTCTAATTTGAAAAGCGAGGGGCTCAATAATGAGGGCAAATATTAGCGGCGAGAGGGGGCAACCCTGACGTGTACCATTTGTGATGCTAAGTGGGGCTGATGGGACACCATTGATTAAAACTGTGGCAGAGGGGGCGGAGTATAGTGCCAGGACGCCAGTGAGAAAGCCACCGGACAAGCCATAGGCCCCCAGGGCTGCTCTCAGAAAACTCCAGGAGATCCGGTCAAATGCTTTTTCAGCATCCAAGGAGAGCATGATAGTGGGGGATCCCCTGGAGTTCGAGGTATGTATAAGATCAATAGCACGCCTGGTGTTATCTCTCGCCTGACGGCCCGTGATAAACCCCACCTGGTCGTAATGAACAAGGGAAGGGAGGTATGGGTTAAGGCGATTGGCCAGGATCTTAGCAAAGATTTTCAAGTCCAAGTTCAAGAGTGATATAGGGCGGTAGCTAGCGCAGTTAAGGGCGTCCTTGCCTTCTTTGGGGATCACCACAATTCTAGCCTCCAACATCTCAGGGGGAAAGGGGTCGCCATGGACAATCCTATTGAACAGGGACTGAAGGTGGGGGGAGAGAAGAGCAGAGAATTTTTTGTAGTAAAGAGCCGTGAACCTATCCGGGCCCGGGGATTTACCAACTTTTTGCATGAGTATAGTCTGAGCAATTTCTTCCACCGAGATCTCACTGTTAAGATGGTCCATGGTGTCCTGGGGTAGTCTAGGCAAGTTAGAAGCAGAAAGAAAGTGGGAGACTAGATCGAAGTGGGGCAGAGGGGAGGAACCAGGTGAGAGGGGTGGGAGGTTGTACAGGTCAGCGTAGTAGGATTGGAAGGCAGCTCTAACGGGGGGGGGGGCAGCGGGGTCTTGGACAAGTTGATTGAGAGAGTTTCTGATAGAGACAATGTTAGTTTTGGCTCTCGTGGAACGGAGTCGTGCCGCTAGGATCTTGTCCGCCTTGTCTCCCTTCTCATAAAAGGATTGGCGAAGCCACTTAAGACGTTTGGCCACCCATGCAGTGAGAAGGAGATCAAGTTCCGCCTTAACAGTACGAAGTTCGGACAAGATAGCCTGGTCGGAGGACGCCTTATGCTGGGTCTCAAGTGAGTGGAGTTTAATAGAGAGTTTGTTAAACAGAGAGGGATTGATTTTTAGCTTTTGACGCTAGGCTGATAACATGTCCACGAAGAACTGCCTTGTGTGCCAACCAGAGAGTGGACCTGGAGATATCGGGGGTATCATTCAAGGTAAAATAGTCGGAGATTGTGTCCCGAAGATGGGAACATATCTCAGGGTTGTGGAGGAGGGAGTCGTTAAGGCGCCATGTCATGGGGCGAGGGCGTGAGGCCAGACCCGAGAGATCGCAGGTGATAGGGGCATGATCGGACCAGATCAGTGGATGAATATGGGCATCGTGGAGATTTAAGGCGAGATCGTGGCTGAGCAGGACCATATCAATGCGGGAGTAGGAATTATGAGGGGCAGAGTAGAAGGTATAGTCGCGGGTACAGGAGTCTTTTATCCTCCAGGAGTCGTAGAGAAGCTGGGATCGCATGAGACGGAGGAGGGATCTGGAGCGGAGGGAGTCCGACGAGGAAGCAGTAGGGGGAGAGGGAGAGCGGTCTAACTGTGGGTTCAAAACGGAGTTAAAGTCCCCAAACAAGTATGAGGTCGCCTTGCCGGACTCGAGTAAGGAGGTTATCTAGCTTTGTAAAGAATCGTTCCTGTCGTTGGTTCGGGGCATAAACGTTGGCTAGGGTACAGAGGTTGTTATTAAGTTTCCCCACCAAGACGAGAAACCGGCCATCTTTGTCGGGATATGAGTCTAGAAGCTCAAAGGTGAGGTGGCGGGCAAATAAAATCGCAACCCCCCGTTTCTTGGCCGAGTGGTCGCAGGCATGGAAGGATGGTTTACATTGCAGGGTAGGATGGGAGTCATGCAGGATGTGAGTCTCCTGTAGGAAGACCAGGTCACCTTTATGGAGTTTAAGGGAGGCAAAGAGCTTACCTCTCTTTTGGGGGCTATTCAAGCCCTTCACATTACAAGGTAGTACCCGGAGACCCATGGGCAAGCAACGGTGAGGTAGGCAGATTAGAAAGAGCGGAGAGCACTGAAAGTAGAGGGAGGAGAGAGAAAGATAGAAAAGAAGGATATAAAGCGAGAGAGAGTGTGGTCAGAAGGGAGGGGTGAAGGAAAGGAAACCGGGAGGGGAGGGAGGGTGGTTGGTCGTCCGGCAGTAGAGGCCAGGACCGGTAGTGCTGACAGGGGAAAGGGGTACTAGGTGTTGGGAGGGCACCTAGGTCAGCGAGAGGGCTCAAAGCCCAAAGGGGGCGCAGCATGGGGTCCGGACTACGGATCACAAACCGCTTGGCGAAATGTAGGAGGCAAACCTCCCCTGGAGGTACCTGAGGGAGAAAGCTGGAGAGAAGACAGGAACAGAAGACAGATGGAGCGCCAGCTCCGGAAGGGAAGGGAGAGGGGGGGGATAGATGGAAAACAAAAAATCAGGTTTCAGCATGTTAACATATCAGCAGCGTAACATTTTAACAGGGGGAAACAACAGAACAGTCGTGAGGTAACTAAGGGGCCGGGAGATCAGGATATGGGGAGCCTAAAGTGGAACAGCTCCCCGGGTAAGGGAGTGTGACCAGGAAGGGTCGACCCAATTAAGTAGAGAAGACATGGAATTAGAGGGCTGAAAGTCCATCAGGGAACCGGAGGTTGAGCCTGGGAGGCCGCAGAGGCCGGGACCGTAAACCACTCAGATCGAGGGGGCTGAATCGGGTCCCGCTTTGTCCGTGGTGGCAGACGTTGAGTATGGATATCCTGTTCGGCGGTGGGGATGCCCAGCTTGGAGAGCAGCGTTTGAGCCTCGGATAAATCCCTGGCCATGAGGAGCTTCCCTTGGTGCCAAACCAGGATACGAAAAGGGAAACCCCAGCGGTATTTAACATTATGACGGGAGAGCAGGGAAGTAACGGGTTTGAAGTCTCTGCGTTTGGCCAGAGTGAGCGGAGATAAGTCTTGGAAAATCTGAAGAGGGGTGTTCTGGAAAGTCACAGATCCCAGATGTCGGGCCTCCCTCATGACAGCCTCCTTCGCAGTGAAGTAGTGCAGTCGGAGAATGACATCCCTGGGTTGGGAGGAGTCCTGAGAGCGAGGTCGCAGGGCTCGATGCGCTCGATCCAGGAGCAGATGTTCATCAGGGGTGTCAGGTGACAGGTGTGCAAAGAGGCGCTTGAGGTAGAGGTCAAGGTGGGCCGCCTCGACCTCCTCAGGGACACCCCGGATCCTCAGGTTGTTTCTCCTCGCCCTATTGTCCTGGTCCTCATGCTCCTCCCGCAAGTGGGCAACATCTTGGCGAAGTTGATGGAAGTCGGTCTCGACCGTTTGCTGGAACGACACCACCTCCTCCACTCGTCGTTCAAGTTGATCGGTTCTGGAGCCGATGTCGGCAATATCGGATTTCAGGGAGTGGAGAGCCTGGACTGAGGTCTTAACATCCCGCATCTCCTTAAGGAGGGAGAGAAAGTCCTTGCGGGTGAGGGGCGTGAGATCGTCGTCCTCGGCCTCCGAGTCGGAGGGACCCTGGGGGGGTCCGGGAGCATCAGGCCTGCTCTTGGCCGGGGTGTTTTTTTTGGTAAGGAATGGTGTGAGGTCGGACCCCTGTGACTTTTTGCCACCTCTGGGCATCGTTAACATATGAAGGGGGTGGACAGCAGGGTGGGAAGTGGAGGTGGCGCTCCAGCAGTGAGGCTCAGGACCAGGGAAGGTAAGGCGAGGGCCTTAAGGAGGCATCATGGTGTGGTCAGCCGAGCACGGCAGATTAGGTAGGTCCAGGGAGTCCCAGGAGAGCAGGGGGCCCACGTGGCCCCGGAGAGTAGTCAGACAGACAGAGGTCGCAGGAGGCGGAGCTCCGTGAAGGACCACCTCCGTTCAGGGACCGCGGAAATGGGCCCCGGGCACGGACCAGCCAGTGACCGGGGCAGCACCGGGGCCGGACAGCAGGGGGAAGGGAGGTCTGCGGTTAGTAGCGGGAACGGCCTTCAGGTGAGGTATAATGTGTGCTCCAGAGGACTGTAGCAGGGGGGGTCACAGCCTGCAGGTAGTGAGGGAGATGGGCCTGGAGGCCTGCAAGATGGCCGCCACTGGTGTACCACACCGTAGCAGGGTTGTTCCGGAGCCTCCCAGGAGGGTACCCGGCGTCTGGGGTGCCAGGGGATCCGGGGCAGCCAGCAGGTATGTGCGGAGGAGGGAGGGGTCCGTCAGGCGCCCGCGGGAGCCTTTCGTGGGTTTGACTCGGGCTCGAAGCTCCCGGGCGGGCCGCCGCCAAAATCGAGGTCCCGGCTTAAGATCGGGGAGCGGGCCGCGACCTCCGGGAACCACCGGAAGCCTCCACAGCGCCCCAAGATCGGGTCTTATGGCAGGGGCAGGGGCCGTAGGGAGCGGTACATACCCCAGGGATCCCGCCGTCTGGCGTCAATTTCGGGTCCCTCCGGCTGCAGGGCCAGCCCCCCGGCGACCTCCAGCAAGACGGCCGCCGCTCGTATTGTGGCCTCCAGGGATCGTCCTCCGGCCGAACAGCTCCCAGTCTCCAGGTGTGGGTAAGGGGGGTTACAGGCGGGATGCGAGAGAGACAGCGGCACTCGGCAGTATCGCGGCTCCGGTCCGCCGCTTTGGCCCGGCGCCAAACTCGAGCCCCCGGCTTCAGGCTGGGGGGAGGCCGCAATCCGCAGGAGTGCTTAAAAGCACTCCCCGACTCCGCGGGTCCCCCACAGCAGCTGCGGACACATACAGGGAGTCACAGGAGGGAGTCTGGGGCAGCCTGGTGCAGGTCAGGGGAAGGAGAGGGGAATTAGGGAGATTGGATGTGCAGGAGCTGGAGAGAGAGCATGTCCACTCTCCAAGACAGCCAGGCCACGCCCCTCCTTAATTGTCTTCTTAAACAGCATCAAGGTTTTCTGGCATCTCTCAAAATAACTCAGATTTGTCATAACCTCTTCAGTGGTGTGCCCGTAAAATCTACAGGACCAGCTGAGCTGTGCAGACTGGCAACCCTGGAAATTTTCTGGCCACCTCCCCCTCTCCCGCTCCTCCTTACACTCCACTTGGCCGGCCCGGTGGATGATACGATCGCGTCATTCCGCAAACCTCCACCAGCCGAGCGGAGTACAAGAGAGGAGGCAGGGAGAGGATGTCAGTGCTGGCGGGCTAGTGTATGACATCAGTCATAGAGCATCGATTATTTTGAATTATCGATGGCCATCCCTAAGCTACCTCTAGGCAATGAGCATTCCCTAAATTAATGAGCGTGGATCCCAGAGCATAAAACCCCTGGCAAAAAGCATGACACAGCGCATGAAACCCCTGGCAACGTGCATGAAACCCCTGGCAATACGCAGGCAAAAATTTTTTTTTAAAAACCTGCCATGGGAGGTGTGCCCAAATGCCAAAACCCCACTACTAAAGGGGTTAAAGTATTTTTTATTGCAGTCTAAATAAGTTTGTATAGGCATTCAGCATTTACAGTGGTGAAGTTCATTCTGTCCTTTGAAATAATTATTTCTTTCCTCCAATGCACTATAATCACTTTAGAACATGATTGACACTTATCAAGTTTGTTTCTCAGTAAACTAGTGAATGTTTTAGAATATAATTATCACTGCAAAGTATTTACTACTTTTGCTTTCAACTTAGTTGAAATCATACTTATTATTCTGCATGTTCACCTGCAAAGAAATCATTTCCAAAATTCAAACTGTACAGTTGAACAACGATTACATTTTCTTCTCACATATAACCAGGGTTTCCCAAAATGAATACTTAAAACACCCTAAGGGGTATATTTACTAAAGTGCTACATTGAGATGCTGACCATAGCAACCAGATTCTAGGCAATATCTTCAGAAGGTGCTAGATAAATAAGTGGAATCTGATTGATTGCTATGGTTAACAGCTTTACTTCTAAAACACCTGCACTTTACTAAATATACCCCTAACAGTCTGGGGATTAAATGATATCCATCCTTAAGGACAGATAGTCAAAGCAAAATGACTGAAGTACTAATTAATTCATTGGTGCTCAAGAATGGCTAGCACTGGCGTATTTATAATGGGTGCAGTGTGTGCGCATGGGCCCTGAGTCCAGGGGGAAACCACACCAGACTCGGGCACCCTTTTCTTGAATACTTATCCCTCCGGAGTCCCATGCCGATGGCAGCAGCACCGTAGAAATCACTTGTACAATGGCCGCCGCACCATTTTCCCGGAGATCTGCATATGCACATTAGTCTGAGCCATATAGTGCTCAGACTCTACAACGCTGCCAGCAGAGAAGAGGGGGCACGTACGGAGGTGGCTGCACACGGGCCTCCTTCTCTCTTCTCTAATGCCTACCTATAAAAGCTTGGCTGTTAAGGTTCCTCGAGGACAGAGTTTGGGAAACACTGAACTACTGTGGGCACTGATTTATCGAGGCAGTGTTCCATGGCAGAGCTAATGTTGTCACTATAGTCACACACCGGCAGACCTTTTTGGTCATTTTCAACTAACTGGAATTGACACTGACTTGCATATGTAGCCAGCTGTTGTCACAGACCCTAGTAACGCAGCTAAGTTGGCCACAACTGCATAAACTTTCATGTTGCAGCACTAAATGGGGTTTTAACAGCCAGTCTTTCAGTTTTCAGTTTTTGCAGACTGGCCAAGTGCTGCGACCATCACAACCGATGGTCACAATGGTAATCTGATGCTGCATCTTTGGACACAGCCCCCAGATTCGAAGATGCTGACAGGAGATGTCTATTTCCTACAGATACCTCCTGTAGCATTAGAATACTTGTGGTACCGAACTGCATACCCGCTTCATTGATAGTCGTAGAGAATAGTACTTTCTTTAAGAGAGTGTGTAAAACCCTTGGAAAGTGCATTGAGAGGCAAAGTTACCAGTTAATGGAGGTCTATTGTGTCACAGAGGCAGAGCTATTGACATGTTCATTAAGCAATTGGGTAACCCATTTGCTGTGAGTAGTTGTACCTTGTCTTTGGGTATTGCTTCATTTTGTAATTGTAAATAAGGAATAAGCCAGTTGGCATAGTGTGGTATGCAACACAGAGGGCATCATCATCCCAGTTCAGAGTTTACAGGATGAACACAGCAGATTTTTGTCAATTGGCTTGAACTGCAAATTGGCAATGATTGGTTTCCTGATTAAAATCTGAATATTTGTTAAAACATATTTATTTGTGAAATAACCCTAATATTTTAATGCATATGTATCATCTGAACCAGTGTGATGACTGTATTACATATGACTACTGCCCCATCCTCTAACAAAGAGTACAGTCTTTTGTTTACACAAATTTATTTTGAAGTTATAAAAATCATTCTTACTTCAAGACACCTGCATCTGCTTGTAGGCAAAGTTTTAGCCTATAACCCCATCATAGCATTTGAAAAAATTAATTCCACTAAGAACACATGACTTGGCAGAATGATCCACATCTGCTCTTATGTAGGCGGTTGGCAGAAGGACATTTTAGGAGTCAGACTTTTGGGCTTACAAATATATGACCAGAATTGTCCAACTGAGCCACCTATATCTGAATCAAAATGTCCATTGTTTCAGAAAGCTTAGGGTGAGGCTAAATGACCAGATTAGTATATAGCCATCATTAAGACGATTCACAATATAAAAGTTCAGCTATAAGTAAACAAATATATAGAAAATAGGATTTTAATTACCTAATGGTAAATCCTTTTCTCGTAGTCCGTAGAGGATGCTGGGGTTCCATTTAGTACCATGGGGTATAGACGGGTCCCTTGGGAGCCGTGGGCACTTTAAGAGTTTAATAGTGTGGGCTGGCTCCTCCCTCAATGCCCCTCCTACCAGACTCAGTCTAGAAACTGTGCCCGAGCAGACAGACATACTTTGAGAGAAGGAAATACACAGATAGTGGTGAGATTCACACCAGCTCACACATAACAAACCGAAAGCCAAGCTAACTAGCTTGAAACGATTCAGCAATGGCTGAACAACAGTACTCAACCAAGTAACAATGCAGTACTTAACCAAGTAACAAAGCAGTACTTAATCAAGTAACAAAGCAGGAAAATGAAGCGCTGGGCGGGTGCCCAGCATCCTCTACGGACTACGAGAAAAGGATTTACCGGTGGGTAATTAAAACCCTTATTTCTCTTACGTCCTAGAGGATGCTGGGGTTCCATTTAGTACCATGGGGATGTACCAAAGCTCCCAGTACGGGAGGGAGAGCGCTGAGGCTCCTGCAGAACAGATTGACCAAACTTAAGGTCCTCAGAGGCCAAAGTATCGAACTTGTAGAACTTAGCAAACGCGTTCGACCCTGACCAAGTAGCTGCTCGGCAAAGTTGTAAAGCAGATACACTCCGGGCAGCCGTCCAGGAAGAACCCACTTTACAAGTAGAGTGGGCCTTAACAGATTTTGGACACGGCAAGCCTGCTGTAGAATACACATGCTGGATAGTAAACCTGATCCAGTGAGAAATCGTCTGCTTAGAAGCAAGACACCCAACCTTGTTGGGATCATAAAGGACAAACCGAGTGTCCGACTTTCTGTGACGAGAAGTTCTCTTCACATAAACCTTCAAAGCCCTCACAACATCCAAGGACTTTGAAGTAATTGAGGAGTCAGTAGCAACTGGCACCACAATAGTTTGGTTGATATGAAAAGCCGACACAACCTTTGGAAGAAATTGCTGATGAGTTGTGCGTTTAGCTCTATCTTCATGGAAAATCAGGTAGGGGCTTTTGCAGGACAATGCCCCCAATACTGACACACGTCTAGCAGATGCCAATGCCAACAGTGTGACCGCCTTCCAAGTAAGAAGTCAGCGCTGGTATGGAGGACAACGTTTCTGTATCAGCTACAGATTCACTTACTCTGTCCTCCATGGCTGGCAGTATAGTGGGGAAAAGAGCCCTTAAAAGGGCACTAACACACTCTCCCTCATCCTCAACCTCATCTGAGGAAATATTTACGAAAAGAAAATAGTCAAAGTCAGTTAGAAGCTTCATTGAGTCTGACTCCTTTTGATGGCACCACTCCTTTTAGGTGAGGTGGAACTGGAACTCTGACACTTGTGTGTAACAATTTATGAATGGCTTCCTGTAGGATAGCACTTTCTGTCAGCAAAACTCCAGTCTATACCCCTGGGCAACAATATCTTTTACCCAGGGGTCTAGGCAAGAAGACACCCAGATATGACTGAAACATTTTAGTCTGGCCCCCACCTGCCCGATTACCAGCCTGGGAGGTCCCCCATCATGTTGAAGACTTAGAGGAAACAGAACCTGGCTTCTGTTCCTGGGAACCTGTTGTTGCAGGTTTTCTGGATTTCCCCCGACTGTCTCTAAAGAAAGTGGGAGGGGGTTTGGACTATTTAACTTTCGCAGTCCGAAAGAACTGCATTGTAGACGTAGGATAAGATTCCTAGTCGGTGGCGTAGCTGTTGGAAGGAAGGATGACTTACTTGCAGTTGCCGTCGAGATCCACGCATCCAATGCGTCCCCAAACAGAGCCTGACCTGTGAAGGGTAGGTTCTCCACACTTTTCTTGGATTCCGCATCCGCAGACCATTGGCGCAGCCAGTATCCTCTGCATGCTGAGACTGCCATGGAAGAAGCCCTTGCATTAAGTAGGCCAAGGTCCTTCATGGCCTCCACCATGAAACCTGTAGAATCCTGTATGGGACGCAAAAACAATTCAATGTCACTCCTATCCATAGTATCTAATTCCTCTAGTAATGTGCCTGACCACCTCACTATGGCCTTAGAAATCCACGCACAAGCAATAGTTGGCCTTAACGCAACGCCTGTAGCTGTGTATAGTGATTTGAGCATAGTCTCGATCTTGCGGTCAGCCGGCTCTTTTAAAGCGGTTGAACCAGGAACAGGCAAAACCACCTTTTTAGACAACCTATATACCAGAGCTGGCCAAACCAGTCCTCGAGATCTACCAACAGTTCACATTTTCCAGACTACCTAGCTGGTGCACAGGTGTAGTCATTACTAATTAAGATGTGCTGCATTCATTCCTAACTGACAATTCTACAGATCTCCAGGAGGCCTAGAAAACATGAACCGTTGGTAGATCTCGAGGACCGGTTTGGCCAGCCCTGCTATATACGGAACCGTCTACTATAGGCGGGTTTTTCCCACTTTTTCCTGTCCTCTTCAGGGAACGGAAAAGCAATGAGAACCCTTTTCAGGATCTGGAATTTTTTCTCCGGGTTTTCCCAGGATTTTTCAAACAATGAGTTTAACTCCCTAGAAGCAGGGAAGGTAAGGGAGGATTTCTTATGGTCTGTAAAGTAAGTCTCCTCTACCTGCTCAGGTACTTTTTCAGTAATGTGTAAAATGTCCCTAATGGCCTCAATCATTAGTTGCACCCCCTTAGCAAGTGATGCATCTCCCCCCTGCATATCCCCATCACCGTCCCCTGTATCAGAGTCGGTGTTCGTGTCAGCCTGCATTATCTGGGCCAGAGCACGCTTTTTAGGGTATGTAATGGGGGTCTTAGATGCGGTAGTGGGATCTGAACACGTCAAAACCGCTACAGATTGTTTTAAAACCTGCGTTTCATTCTCATTATGTGACATCCTATATTAAATCTGGGATATCATTTCCCTTATAGAATCCACCCATGGGGGTTTGGACTCAGAAGGAATATGGCAGTCCTGAGTACATGGAAGAGACTCTTCAGGAGAAGATACACACACTGCAGCGCAAGACACAGAAGGGGTCATTCCGAGTTGATCGCTCGCTAGCTAGTTTTAGCAGCCGTGCAAACGATATGCTGCCGTCCACTGGGGAGTGTATTTTAGCTTAGCAGAAGTAAAAACGCATGTGCAGTCGAGCTCTGCAAAAACAGTTTGTGCAGTTTCTGAGTAGCTCTGAACCTACTCAGCGCTTGCGATCACTTCAGCCTATTCGTGTCCGGGTATGACGTCATACACCCACCCAGTGAAAGCCCAGCCACGCCTGCATTTTTTCAGACACGCCTGCGTTTTTGCAAACACTCCCTGAAAACGGTCAGTTGACACCCAGAAACGCCCCTTTCCTGTCAATCTTCTTGCGGCCGTCAGTGCGATGGAAAACTTCACTAGAACCTGAGCACAACCACAAAGAGCTTTGTACCCGTACGTCGCGCATGCGCATAAATGCCGTTTTTTCACCTGATCACTGCGCTGCGAAAATCAGCAGCGAGCGATCAACTCGGAATGACCCCCAGAGTTCCTAGACATGGTAATGTGAGATATACAGACACACACACACACACACACACACACAGGAAAATGTCCGACACAGTTTCCCCCAGAGTACCTTCAGAGAGTCAGAGTATAAAAAGCCAACCACACAGCACCCCAGTAGGCAGTTAATTGACTAAACAGCCGGCGCTTACTGAGTAACCTTAATAGGATAAACAGTTCTTATAACACTCTCCCCCCCTGTCTATAACACCCTGGTACCGCAGAGGTATGCTGGAGTTATGAGGAGGGCAGCGCTCCCTGTCAGCGTCTCATCTGTGTGATCTGCAGGGAGAAAATGGCGCTGATGAGTGCTGGATCCGTTCTGAGAAGTCCCGCCCCCTGTAATGGTGCGTCTTCCCGCACTTAATAGATTATACTTGCCTTTGGTATTTGTGCTGCGAACAGCGGGATTAGACCCCGTTAGCATATTTGACCAGTGTAGGATATGTGCGCTGGCCCAGGACGCCCCTCACAGCGCCATACACCAAGTGCAGCTGAGCCTTTCCGGAGCGCAGCCTGTCAGGAGTGCGCTCCCACCCTTGTGCCGCCATTCCCGCCGGCGACCCGCTTCCTTGGCCGCCGGCATCATACTCACCACTCTTCTTTGTTTTCTTCGGGAGGCTTGCCACCTAGCAACAGCAGGTGGGGTTAGGCGGCAAGCCTCCCGAAAACACTGAGGGAGAGAAAGTGAAAGAATTTTCACTCCTCTCCCTCACAGCTCCAGCGGTGAGCGTCACGTGCACGCTGCGTCACATGAGCATGCGCCCCCACCGCTGTCCAAATTTTTCTGTCAGCGCTGGCTTAGAGGACAGCATTTCTTTATCAGCTACAGATTCACTGTCTCTGTCCTCCATGGCTGGCAGTATAGTGGGGAAAAGAGCCCTTAAAAGGGCATTAACACCCCCCCCCCCTCATCCTCAACCTTATCTGAGGAAATATTCACGAAAAGAAAAAAAGTCAGTCAGTTAGAAGCATCACTGAGTCTGACTCCTTTGATTCTGAGGTAAGAAAGTCACCTCAGCAGCATGTAGGGTTATCCCCCAGCTCAGGGACCCCTTTTGCACACAAGAAAAAAATTAAAAAGACAGACAAAAGCAAGTCTTATGATAAGGGGACTGTTCAGGTAAAATTCCCCCATTTCTCAGTATTGTCCGTAGCAGACAAACTAACAGTGCTCGGATCAAAGCACACTACTTCTGCCCGTAGCTGGAAAAATATTCCTGTCCGTAGCAGGCAGCCTGAAGGTACCCGCTCTCGGTACATGGGGTCACCTACCAGACAGCCACATTCTTCCCATAGGGAACAAGGCACCTCTTCCTCAGTAGACTGGGACTCTGGGGAAGTGACAAGATCATCCAGCGTGGGGAATTTAGCGATATCCAAATGGCCAGGGTGGCTCTAACGGGAAAAACCCCTCCACCTAAATTATATGCCACACAATGGGCACTTAAGCATAAGTCTGAAGTCCAAAAGTTTGCTCAACTGGCATGTAAGGCAACACTGATTAAAGAGGATGAGCTGGTGTTGCGCTCCTATACAGGGTTAGCAGACGTCCCTGCACTATTTGCCTCGGGTATTAACCCAGCGCTAACATCAATAGTGGGTGAAAAAAAGATATAACGACCCCACTAACCACACTTTTAGAAAGATACAGCATAAAGGGGGGCGTGGCCTAGCCTTGGTAAGAGGAAGCTCCTGCACCACGCTCCTTAAAAAAGCAATTTTCCCTTTCATAGGGGTTGTGACTCCCCTATCACTGCCCCCACCTACCTCCTACACTCCTCTGTTACCTTTACCGGCAGCGCCACGGAGCCAGGGATCACGCTAGGTGATCTCGCGGGTTGTGGCCTGTCCACCCTCCTTGCCCAGGACCTAGATTTCCCCCCTGCATCAGGCGCGGACTTCGAGTTAAGAGGAGATCGTGCTGCCGGGAGCCCCGCTGCCTGCTGGACATTCCAGGTACTGGCTCCCCGCTGCGGCCGCAGCTCCCTCACCTCCTCCCGGCATCTGTTCTCTGCATCCGCTCTGTGTCTGGCGTGGGTCTCCGCTCCGGCTCCCTGTGCAGCGGCAGCAATACTGCGGCTTCCTCCCCTGTCTCCTGGGACTGCACCCGCTCTGCCCGTCTCTCACATCCTCTCAGCCTGGCCTCCGCACCCGGTGATCCCCTGCTTCCTCACCGCTGGGGCTTTCAGCACAGACTTCCTGTGTCCTCTGGTTGCTGCTGCCACCTGTGTCTCTTACCTCAGACAGACACTTTACACTCCCTGGGCTGCTGGGATCCTGTGGTGCCTGGTCCTCTGGAGCTCTGGAGGAGGGGAACGCACAGCTAGTATGGCTACAGTGGCCATACCCTTACTGTGGGGATCTGAAAATTATCCTCCCATTTCCCCTGCATCCCTGTCCTGCTCTGTAGGCTTGAGCCTGAGAGGGGTAGGATTCCCTCCCTTGTAGTCAGGACCCTCACCCACTGGACACTCAGAGTGTCACCTGGGGCTGCTTTGTATTTTGACTGGGACAGTTTGCTCTGTCAGTGCTTTAATTAGTACTGAAGCTCCCTCCTATGGTTGTTCTGGATAAGTGCATTGGTAATATGCCTTTATAATTGTTCTTTTTATTATACGATACACGGCTGTACATCTGTCTTGCTGAAGATTTGTTGACTGGTGGTACTACCTATTATCCACAGCTGCGATATACTCTCTTCGTTTTCACAACCTACGGACTCTGGCCTTGGTGCTCCTCATGGTCGCGATGGTGTTAGGATGAATATTACCCCATGTCTGGCCTGACCACCTAATAACATACCTGTGTCGACTCCCACTCTCGACCTTCCCATTCCTTTCCCTTTCTATTGCAACTTTACTGGAGAAGAAGGACCTCTCCCCTACCTGCTTTCAATATGACGCAAAGGAACAAGAAGGCACCCCAGGCTTCCACGAACTTCTTTGGCGGCAAGGCTAAGGGTTCCCAGAATCCGATACATTCCCCGGAGTCTCCTTCGTCCCCTTGTTCTTCGAAGATGGGTATTGACCCTCAGATACAGGCGGTGATGTCCGGCCTCTTGGAGGGCGTGCAATCAGCCTTCAAACAGGAACTGTCTAAAGCTGTCTCGGACTTCAAGGCGGAGATTGCCGCGCTTGGAAACCGGACGGACGCTTTGGAGGCCAAGACGGATGACTTATGGTCGCTCGCAACTGCGCATAGACAAGGAGCTCTCGAGACTCCACGCTGAAGTCGAGACCTTGAAGGAGCGCCGGGAAGGCCAAGAGAATTGTTTCCGCCGCAATAACTTGCGGATACGTAATGTGGCGGAGTCGGTCCAGAGCTCTACACTGTCCTCCTTCTTAAAAGATCTCTTTCAGCACTTGGTCCCGGATTTGTCTGATGAGGACTGCCTCTTTGACAGGGCTCACAGGGCCTTGCGGGCTAAACCGTCAACATTACAACCTCCTCGGGACATTATAGCCCATCTCCATTATTACCGTACGAAGGAACAAATAATCGCTTCTATCCGTGATTCATCTGATATATCCTTTCGGGGCATGCAACTGCAGATTTATCAGGATTTAGCACCTTTGACCATTCAGAAAAGGCGAGACCTTCAACCGATCACTAGGCTTCTCCGCCAACACCAGATTCGATATCGATGGGGATTCCCCTTCCTGTTGCAGCTTTCTTTTAATGGTGTAAATTAGGCAATTAAGACCCTGGCACAAGGGCAGGAACTGCTTCTCAAACTTAATCTTCTCCCAGAGTCATCGTCCTCTTCTGTCAACCCGCCTGCTTCCCCGACTTCACAACGTCCTCGTCCGCCCAAAACAGACTGGACAAGAGTGTCTCGTCATAGGGACGAAGACTGTGATCCCCCCTGATCACCTGCCCTCCTTTCTATTGTCGATCTCCACATGCCAATGCATCTACTTGTTGGAGTCTCCCTTTGAAAAGGGATGTCCGTCCTGTTTTCCAGACCTCCTTCATATACTTTCCGTTTGAACATTTGTCTACTTTTATTTGCTGAATTGATATTTTGCTGTTCATGCTATACAGTTAGTAATATTAGTCCTTTTGGCGGCTGAGGGCCCTCTATGGTGCCGGTTGACCTGGTCCCCGCTCCATGGACCCCCTTGGTTTATTTCAGGCCTCCTGCCTGATAGCTTTAATGATGCGTCACCTGTTACATCTCTTACTGTACATTATGCCTACAGGTTTCTGGTCACATGGTGCTGGTCTTCTCGTTGCTTGGTTCTAATATGTTTGACCTGCTATGTCGACCACATGTAGTTGCAACATTACTCCCTTTGCTATATGTTGATTTGCTGTTTCGCTATTAATGTTCTATACTCGATGACAATAGATTCTCTGACTACTGAGGGCCCTCCTCGGAGCTGGTTGACCTGGTCCCTGCTCCGTGGACCCCCTTGGTTTATGTAAGGCACTCTGTATGATTGCTCTTCAGATGCTTCACCCGTTATGTCTATCATTGTACAGTTTGCCTTTATGTTTCTGGTCATACGATGACCGGTCGTTTTGCTGTTTGGTCCCATGATATTTAACCTGCTATATGGACCACATGTTGTTGCTACACTACTCTCTTTGATGTCCTCCTCCCCTCTCCTTCCTTCCCAATCCCCCCCCCCTTTTTTCCCCCTCTTCCCCCCCCCCCTTTCCCCCCTCTTCCCCCCCCCCCCTTTTTCCCCCCTCTTCCCCCCCCCTTTTTCCCCCCTCTTCCCCCCCCCTTTTTCCCCCCTCTTCCCCCCCCCCTTTTTCCCCCCTCTTCCCCCCCCCCTTTTTCCCCCCTCTTCCCCCCCCCCCCCTTCCTTCCTTTCCTGACACAGGTTTTGTCTCCGTGTTGTGTAATCTTTTAGCCTCGGCCATTTTGTTCTCGGTCAGGCCGCACAGCCTGATATGTTGGTTCATGCCACTACCCCCATGCTCCCTTTTTTGATTACTCTATTGATTGTGTTTTTCTTTTGTTTGGCGGTACCGTTACGGGCCCCATTGCTACAGGGTTTCTGCCCGAGTGGGCTTTTTCTTCTCTCTTCTTGCTTTCCTTCTGTGGCCTTCTTTTCCCTCATTTCCCTTTTCTCTCCTTGCCCTTGTGGTGGGCTCTGGGTATCCATTTCACTTGCCCTTATTCTTTTATGGGTAGTTTGATCCCGGGAGGCCTTTGTTTTTGTACCCCCTCTTTTATGACTAACTGAGATGTCGTTACTCAGGCCACCATGCCCCTAAAGATATTATCCGTTAATGTGAACGGCCTCAATTCCCCCAAAAAACGGACGGTGCTCCTGGGCACCTGTAGACGTGAGAAGGCTGATGTAGTTTTTCTTCAAGAAACTCACCTTACGGGCTCCCATACTCAACTCCATGGTAGGCAATTTACACAAACTTTCTTCGCTTCAGCGGATTGTAAAAACCGTGGGGTTGCAATTTTAATCAATCGTCACATTCCATTTACACATAGCAAAACTGTGGCGGATCCAGGCGGTCGGTACTTGATGGTTATGGGTGCCCTCCGCTCTGAAGTCCTGACATTTGTCTCTGTATATGCTCCTAATCAGGATCTACCTCAGTTTTTTCACTCCCTTTTCCGTCACATTGGCAAGGTTGCACAGGGTCACATTGTATTGGGTGGGGATTTTAACACCATTCTTGACCCCCTATTAGATAGGACTGGTCCCCCCCCTTGCCTCTAGAGCTTCACGCTCGCAGCCTCCCTTAAATTTCACGACCTCTGGGACTCGTGGCGTCTCTGCCATTCTGTCGCCAGAGACTATACCCATTATTCAGCCCTGCATCAGCACTACACCCGGATCGATATGTTACACATCTTGTCCTCCATTTCTTCTAGAATTACTGACGCGGGAATAACCCCTTTCACTTGGACTGACCATTCCGGAGTTTATATTCTCATGGATCTATATCATTCCGCACACGCTCTTCGCAAATGGCGATTCGATGAATCCCTGTTGCTTAACCCGTCAGTTTCCGCGGAAATACAACTGGCGATAGAACAATATTTTACTGAGAATATCACACCTGACGTCTCTTCTGGTATTATTTGGGAGGCTAATAAGACCACCTTGAGGGGTCTTCTTATGGCACGGACCTCCTTGCTTCGCAAAAAAGCGACTCAGGAGATACACTTGTTAGAGTCTCAAATAGCTACCCTAGCTACCCAGCATAAACTAACTTCCTGCCCTACTTTACTTGTGCAAATGATTAACTTACAAGGTCAACTGAACGCGCTTTTGTCTCGTCGTGCAGCTCTCATTCTTCGAAAGCTAAATCAGAAATTCTATGACAAGGCGGACAAATTAGATTCCCTACTAGCGAATAAACTGCGACATAAACAAGCGATTGGCGCAATTGATAAACTGCATTCCCGAACTTTGGGTGATCTTACTCATTTCTCCTTCCCTCGACCCAGAGAGGCTACGTTCCTACCTGTCCTCGACCCCTCTGCCGGGCATTTCCGCAGCTCAATTAGACACACTGAATCAGGATCTCTCAGTAGAGGAGACGTTAACAGCCATGAAATCCATGCGGTCCTCAGCTGCCCCTGGCCCTGGCGGTTTCACGGCGCACTATTATAAACACTTCGCTTAGTATTAGCCCCTCACTTTACCGCCCTCTTTAACCAGATCTTGGGGGGCGCATCCTTTGCTCCGGCAACTACTCAGCTGATATTGTTGTGATCCCTAAACCTGACAGAGACCCCACCCAATGTGGCCTATCTCATTGCTCAATGTCGATTTGAAAATTTATGCAAAAATCCTAGCTTTGAGATTGGCACCCCTTCTCTCTGTATTGGTACATCCTGATCAGGTTGGATTTATTCCAGGCCGACAGGCCTCTGATAACACCAGAAGGGCCATTGATATTATCCACTCTATCCATCAGCAAAAGTCCTCTTCCTTGTTATTAGCCTTGGACTCGGAGATGGCGTATGATCGCATATCGTGGCTTTTCACCTTCTCTGTTCTCCAACGCATGGGCTTTTCCGGTAAGTTTTATGATGGTGTCACGGCATTGTATCGCAACTCCTCAGCGCGGGTCTCTGTCAATGGGGTCACCTCCTCATGTTTTGAGATATCTAATGGTACCAGGCAAGGATGCCCGCTCTCGCCCTTGATTTTTGCCCTCGTCATGGAGCCTTTAGCGGCCAGGGTTCGTCTCAACCCGAATATTACAGGGATTCGAATCGGCCACACGGAACACAAAATTGCACTTTATGCTGATGATGTACTAGTTTCTCTTTCAAACCCAACATCGTCACTCTCTCCTCTCTGAGATAGACCTCTATTCACAATACTCGGGTTATAAGATTAACACTACTAAAACAGAAGTACTCGATTTTTACATCACTCCTGCGTCTACGATACAATTTGAATCAACATTCCCATTTTCCTGGCATAACCGAAAACTCAAATACCTAGGTATTTACCTAACCCACAGACACCATCAACTCTTTCAAGCGTACTTCCCACGACTTTTGGACCAAATTCGCTCGGATCTCCAAACTTGGTCCTCCTATTTCATATCATGGATTGGACGTGCCAATTCCGTAAAGATGAATGTTCTCCCTAGGATTACATATCTTTTCCAAACGCTCCCGATTTATGTTCCCCCTTACGTTTTTAAATTTTTGCAGCATCAAACTTCCCGTTTCGTTTGGGCCAATAAACACCCAGAATTAGACTCTCGTTGTTACAACGGCCTTCCTGGTGTGGAGGCTTAGGCATACCCAATTTTAAATACTATTGCCACGCAGCTCAGATGGCATCCTGTGTTCAGTGGTGTGGTGTGGTTCGCGGGCGGACAAGCTTTGATTAACTATCGAAGCCGGTGAGCTGGGACTCTCCACACTTTCTTCCCTTTTGTGGCTTCCGAGATCCGCTCGCCCTCGTGCCACCTCATCTCACCCAGTGGTGATCCGCTCTTTATATATTTGGGATCTTGTAGTGAGGAAACAATTGGCCCCTAACCCATCCCCCCTCATACCTCTGTTCCATAACCCTGCTTTCCCTCCGGGAATGGTTAAATCGGCTTTCTCACTTTGGAAACAGGGGAACGTTAACTTTCTCAACGACTTCACCTCTAGTACACCTTTCCCTTTGTTTATCCAGATTCAGACACAATACTCTCTCCCTCAGTGTGAATTTTTTTGATACCTCCAACTTAGACACTTTCACTCCAGGGTTCATACCACTCTCTCCTCTAGGCCTCTCACCAGTCTTGAAAATATATGTATGAGACGCTCTTCTACAAAAGGTCTTATCTCTGACCTCTATGCTTTGCTTTTGCAGGACTCTGTCACTCCCAGAGATCACAGAGAATTGGCCTGGGAGAGGGATCTGGGTGTCACTTTGGATGAGGACAAATGGGGAGAAATATGGAGTAATGCATCCTCCAGCTCTATCTGTGTTAGGAAAAAGGAAAATGTGTATAAACTGTTATACCGTTGGTATTATGTACCTTCTCGTTTAAAGGCAATGTACCCTGATGTTACAGACGGCTGTTGGAGGGGTTGCGCTTCTGAAGGGACGTACATGCATATTTGGTGGACTTGCCCGAAACTAGTACCTTTATGGAAAGACGTTATTCGACTTCTTTCACTCCTATTCTCTATTCAAATCCCCCTGGACCCTAAATACTTCCTACTGCCTCTAGACCTCCCGACTTTAACTAAACATCAGAACAAGTTATAACGTCATGTGGCTACTGCTACAACATGTCAAATTGTAAAGGCCTGGAGGTTGCCCTCCCCACCATCCCTGCAATCCGTCGTTGCTTACATTTGGTACGTCTATAAGATGGAACATATGACCAGTGTCATTAGACAATCATCCAGGGCGTTCGATAAAGTCTGGGCACCTTGGCTCACTTCTCAAAATGCCCCCTCCCCATTCTGTAGCTAATTAAGTCACGTACCCTCCTTTTTGTGTAGGCTGCCCGGACCCCGCCACCTGGACCCCCCCTCCTCTTCTCTCTATTTCCCTTTTTGCCCTCAATCCCCTTCCTTCTTCTTCCTGTCTCTTTTCTTCCCGTTCTCTCACTCCCCTAGGCTGGTTGGCCGCACCATAGACCTGGAGGACTCTCTTCTCTTGCACTATTTCTGTCATCTTACTTAAAAAAAAAAAAAATAAGAATTTACTTACCGATAATTCTATTTCTCGTAGTCCGTAGTGGATGCTGGGGACTCCGTAAGGACCATGGGGAATAGCGGCTCCGCAGGAGACTAGGCACATCTAAAGAAAGCTTTAGGATCACCTGGTGTGCACTGGCTCCTCCCCCTATGACCCTCCTCCAAGCCTCAGTTAGGATACTGTGCCCGGACGAGCGTACACAATAAGGAAGGATTTTGAATCCCGGGTAAGACTCATACCAGCCACACCAATCACACTGTACAACTTGTGATCTGAACCCAGTTAACAGCATGATAATAGAGGAGCCTCTAGAAAAGATGGCTCACTACAACAATAACCCGAATTTTTTGGTAACAATAATTATGTACCAGTATTGCAGACAATCCGCACTTGGGATGGGCGCCCAGCATCCACTACGGACTACGAGAAATAGAATTATCGGTAAGTAAATTCTTATTTTCTCTGACGTCCTAGTGGATGCTGGGGACTCCGTAAGGACCATGGGGATTATACCAAAGCTCCCAAACGGGCGGGAGAGTGCGGATGACTCTGCAGCACCGAATGAGAGAACTCCAGGTCCTCTTTAGCCAGGGTATCAAATTTGTAGAATTTTACAAACATATTTGCTCCTGACCAAGTAACTGCTCGGCAAAGTTGTAAAGCCGAGACCCCTCGGGCAGCTGCCCAAGATGAGCCCACCTTCCTTGTGGAGTGGGCATTTTAAGATTTTGGCTGTGGCAGGCCTGCCACAGAATGTGCAAGCTGAATTGTACTACAAATCCAACGAGCAATCGTCTGCTTAGAAGCAGGAGCACCCAGTTTGTTGGGTGCATACAGGATAAACAGCGAGTCAGATTTTCTGACTCCAGCCGTCCTGGAAACATGTATTTTCAGGGTCCTGACCACGTCAAGCAACTTGGAATCCTCCAAGTCCTTAGTAGCCGCAGGCACCACAATAGGTTGGTTCATGTGAAATGCAGAAACCACCTTAGGTAGAAAATTTGAGGACGAGTCCTCAATTCTGCCCTTTCAGAATGAAATATTAAGTAAGGGCTTTTATATGATAAAGCCGCCAATTCTGACACACGCCTGGCTGAAACCAGGGCTAACTCGTCACTTCTATGTGAGATATTTTAAGTATACAGTGGTGAGTGGTTCAAACCAATGTGACTTTAGGAAACTCAACACAACATTGAGATCCCCAAGGTGCCACTGGAGGCACAAAAGGAGACTGTATATGCAGCACCCCTTTTACAAATGTCTGAACTGAAGCCAGTTCTTTTTGGAAGAAAATCGACAGGGCCGAAATTTGAACCTTAATGGACCCTAATTTTAGGCCCATAGACAGTCCTGTTTGCAGGAAATGGAGGAAACGACCCAGTTGAAATTCCTCTGTAGGGGCCTTCTTGGCCTCACACCACGCAACATATTTACGCCAAATGCGGTGATAATGTTTTGCGGTTACGTCCTTCCTGGCTTTGACCAGAGTAGGGATGACTTCTTCTGGAATGCCTTTTTCCCTCAGGATCCGGCGTTCAACCGCCATGCCGTCAAACGCAGCCGCGGTAAGTCTTGGAACAGACAAGGCCCCTGCAGTAGCAGGTCCTTTCTTAGAGGTAGAGGCCACGGTTCGTCCGTGAGCATCTCTTGAAGTTCCGGGTACCAAGTCCGTCTTGGCCAATCCGGAACCACGAGTATAGTTCTTACTCCTCTCCTTCTTATGATTCTCAGTACTTTTGGTATGAGAGGCAGAGGAGGGAACACAAACACTGACTGGTACACCCACGGCGTTACCAGAGCGTCCACTGCTATTGCCTGAGGGTCCCTTGACCTGGCGCAATATCTGTCCAGTTTTTTTGTTTAGACGTGACGCCATCATGTCCACCTTTGGTTTTTCCCAACGGTTTACAATCAGGTGGAAGACTTCTGGGTGAAGTCCCCACTCTCCCGGGTGAAGGTCGTGTCTGCTGAGGAAGTCTGCTTCCCAGTTGTCCACTCCCGGAATGAATACTGCTGACAGTGCTATCACATGATTTTCCGCCCAGCGAAGAATCCTTGCAGCTTCTGCCATTGCCCTCCTGCTTCTCGTGCCGCCCTGTCTGTTTACGTGGGCGACTGACGTGATGTTGTCCGATTGGATCAACACCGCCTGACCCTGAAGCAGAGGTTTTGCTTGACTTAGGGCATTGTAAATGGCCCTTAGTTCCAGAATGTTTATATGAAGAGACGTTTCCAAGCTTGACCACAGGCCCTGGAAATTCCTTCCCTGTGTGACTGCTCCCCAGCCTCTCAGGCTGGCATCCGTGGTTACCAGGATCCAATCCTGAATGCCAAATCTGCGGCCCTCTAGTAGATGAGCACTCTGCAGCCACCACAGGAGAGACACCCTTGTCCTTGGCGACAGGGTTATCCGCTGATGCATCTGCAGATGCGATCCGGACCATTCGTCCAGTAGATCCCACTGAAATGTTCTTGCATGGAATCTTCCGAATGGAATCGCTTCGTAAGAAGCCACCATTTTCCCCAGGACCCTCGTGCACTGATGCACTGAGACCTGTCCTGGTTTTAGGAGGTTCCTGACTAGCTCGGATAACTCCCTGGCCTTCTCCTCCGGGAGAAACACCTTCTTCTGGACTGTGTCCAGAATCATTCCTAGGAACAGTAGACGTGTCGTTGGAATCAGCTGCGATTTTGGAATATTTAGAATCCACCCGTGCTGACGTAACACTACCTGAGATAGTGCTACTCCGACTTCTAACTGTTCCCTGGATCTTGCCCTTATCAGGAGATCGTCCAAGTAAGGGATAATTGAAATGCCTTTTCTTCGTAGAAGAATCATCATTTCGGCCATTACCTTGGTAAAGACCCGAGGTGCCGTGGACAATCCAAACGGCAGCGTCTGAAACTGATAATGACAGTTTAGTACTACAAACCTGAGGTACCCTTGGTGAGAAGGGTATATCGGGACGTGGAGATAAGCCTCTTTGATGTCCAGAGACACCATATAGTCCCCTTCTTCCAGGTTCGCTATCACTGCTCTGAGTGACTCCATCTTGAATTTGAACCTTTTTATGTAAGTGTTCAAGGATTTCAGATTTAAAATTGGTCTCACCGAGCCGTCCGGCTTCGGTACCACAAACAGCGTGGAATAATACCCCTTTCCTTGTTGCAGGAGGGGTACCTTGATTATCACCTGCTGGGAATACAGCTTGTGAATGGCTTCTAGAACTGCCTCCCTGTCGGAGGGAGACTTTGGTAAAGCAGACTTCAGGAAACGATGAGGGGGAAACGCCTCGAATTCCAGTTTGTACCCCTGCGATACTACCTGTAGAATCCAGGGATCCACTTGCGAGTGAGCCCACTGCGCGTTGAAATTTTTGAGACGGGCCCCCACCATATCTGAGTCTGCTTGTAAAGCCCCAGCGTCATGCTGAAGACTTGGCAGAAGCAGGGGAGGGCTTCTGCTCTTGGGAAGCGGCTGCATGGTGCAGTCTTTTTCCTCTTCCTCTGCCCCGGGGCAGAAAGGAGTGGCCTTTTGCTCGCTTGTACTTATGGGAACGAAAGGACTGAGATTGAAAAGACGGTGTCTTTTTCTGCTGATGTGGAGTGACCTGGGGTAAAAAGGTGGATTTTCCAGCCGTTGCCGTGGCCACCAGGTCCGATAGACCAGCCCCAAATAACTCCTCCCCTTTATACGGCAATACTTCCATGTGCCGTTTGGAATCCGCATCCCCTGACCACTCGCGTCCACAACGCTCTTCTGGCAGAGATGGACATAGCACTTACTCTTGATGCCAGGGTGCAAATATCCCTCTGTGCATCACGCATATATAATAATGCATCCTTTAAATGTTCTATAGTTAACAAAATATTGTCCCTATCCAGGGTATCAATATTCTCAGTCAGGGAATCCAACCATGCGACTCCAGCACTGCACATCCAGGCTGAGGCGATTGCTGGTCGCAGTATAACACCAGTATGTGTGTATATACTTTTTAGGATATTTTCCAGCCTTCTATCAGCTGGTTCTTTGAGGGTAGCCGTATCAGGAGACGGTAACGCTACTTGTTTAGATAAACGTGTGAGCGCCTTATCTACCCTAGGGGGTGTTTCCCAACGCGCCCTAACCTCTGGCGGGAAAGGATATAATGCTAATAATTTTTTAGAAATTAGCTGTTTTTTATCGGGAGAAACCCACGCTTTTTCACACACCTCATTTATTTCCTCTGACTCAGGAAAAAATATTGGTAGTTTTTTCTCACCCCACATAATACCCTTCTTTGTGGTACTTGTAGTGTCAGAAAGGTTCAATGCCTCTTTCATTGCCGTGATCATGTAACGTGTGGCCCTACTGGACATTACGTTTGTCTCGTCACCGTCGACACTAGACTCAGTATCTGTGTCAGGGTCTGTGTCGACCCACTGAGGTAACGGGCGTTTTAGCGCCCCTGACGGTGTCTGAGACGCCTGGACAGGCACTAACTGATTTGCCGGCTGTCTCATGTCGTCAACAGTTTTTTGCAAATTGCTGACATTATCACTTAATTGTTTAAATACAATCATCCAGTCAGGTGTCGACTCCCTAGGGGGTGACATCACCAACGCAGGCAACTGCTTCGCCTCCACATAATTTTCCTCCTCATACATGTCGACACACGCGTACCGACACACAGCACACACACACCGGGAATGCTCTGATAGAGGACAGGACCCCACTTAGCCCTTTGGAGAGACAGAGGGAGAGTCTGCCAGCACACACCCAGCGCTATATATATATACAGGGATAACCTTATATAAGTGTTATTCCCTTATAGCTGCTGTTAATTATTGTTATTTGCTGCCAACAATGCCCCCCCCTTCTCTTTTTTACCCTGATTCTGAAGCAGGACTGCAGGGGAGAGTCAGGGAGCCGTCCTTCCAGCGGAGCTGTGAGGGAAAATGGCGCTTGTGTGCTGAGGAGATAGGCTCCGCCCCTTCACGACGTCCTTATCTCCCGCTTTTTTGTGTAAAATGGCAGGGGATTAAAATACATCCATATAGCCCAGGAGCTATATGTGATGTATTCTGTTTTGCCACCTAAGGTATTCTGTTATATTGCGTCTCAGGGCGCTCCCCCCCCAGCGCCCTGCACCCTCAGTGACCGGAGTGTGAAGTGTGCTGAGAGCAATGGCGCACAGCTGCGGTGCTGTGCGCTACCTTAGTCTGAAGACAGGATGTCTTCTGCCGCCGATTTCACCGGACCTCTTCGTCTCTTCTGGCTCTGTAAGGGGGACGGCGGCGCGGCTCCGGTGACCCATCCAGGCTGAACCTGTGATCGTCCCTCTGGAGCTAGTGTCCAGTAGCCTAAGAAACCCGATCCACTCTGCACTCAGGTGAGTCCGTTTCTTCTCCCCTTAGTCCCACGATGCAGTGAGCCTGTTGCCAGCAGGTCTCACTGAAAATAATAAACCTAAACTAAAACTTTCACAAAGAGCTCAGGAGAGCCCCTAGTGTGCACCCTTCTCGTCGGGCACAGAAATCTAACTGAGGCTTGGAGGAGGGTCATAGGGGGAGGAGCCAGTGCACACCAGGTGATCCTAAAGCTTTCTTTAGATGTGCCCAGTCTCCTGCGGAGCCGCTATTCCCCATGGTCCTTACGGAGTCCCCAGCATCCACTAGGACGTCAGAGAAAAAGATTTACTCACTTGATCACTATATTATTTCTTTGTTGTGTATTTCTTTGTACTATAATTTTTTTTCTGTGCCTATGACACACACCGATTTTGTGTATTACTGTAAATCGACCAATAAAAAAGAAAGAAAGAAAGAAAGATACAGCATAAAATAGCGGACGCAGCCGGGCCCCTCCTGTACGTACTTGACAAAGCTAAAAGGGAAGGGGAATCCAGCGTCTCCCTAGACGCACTAGGGGCATCCAAGCTTGCTCCACTTAAGGCCATTAGCAGGGCAATGCTGATTATAGACCAGACCTTTAATCACATTACAAATATCCGCAGATCTAGATGGCTCACTACTGCAGGCCTAGCAGATCTAGCTCCAAGGTCACTAGAATTCCCTAACTTGGATAATGCCGACCCTTTCGGGCCCCAATTCATTGAGGAAGTAAAAATACCACATAAGGCTCGTAAATCTTTCTATGACAACCAAAAAGGAAATGAGCAGTTCAAAAGGCCCTTTACCCAAGGGGGCCGGACTTTGAGAGCCACAGGTCCGACCCGAGACTTCCAAGGCACAAGAAGAGCCCAGCCAGGAGGCTTCGGTAACAGAACAAACGCCGCCCGTAGAGCATCGTCCTCAAACGCCTGGAACAACTCCAAGAGAGGACGCAATTTCGGTAAGCATACCCACACACCCTGTTCCACACAAAACACTCAATCAAGCTTTTGCAGAATGACAAAAGATTTCAACAGACAAATGGTTGATCAGAACAATTCGGCTTGGCATGAACCTCCACCTAATTCAGTTCCCACGCCAGATACGCCATATTCCTTGTTCAAGGAATTGCAGTCCTCAACTAGACTAGGTACTTACAATAGCCCTGCTTCAGGGGAAAATAGAACCAGCAGACCCAGCAGTTTCTGGCTGGATAAGCCACCTGTTTCCAATAATCAAACAAGACGGTTCCGTAAGACCAGTGTTAAACGTCAGAGGGCTGAACCGATACCTAAAAACAAAGGTTTTGCATGGAGGGTATCGCAGACATTCCATACCTACTCACAAGGGACTGCTTCTGTATAAAAATATATTTAAAAGAAGCTTTCCACTCTATATTGGTTCACCCCAAACACAGGCGGTTTCTCTTGGAAAGACAGTATATATCAGTGGACGGTCATGGTATTTGGCCTCTCCTGTGCACCCTATACATTTACATGGGTCATGAAAGAGGTAATATCCCATATGCGCCAGCAGAGTGTACTCTGCATCGTTTACTTAGACGACATATTAATAGTGCACCCAGACCTCAATACTATTCTGAAACACAGAGAACTAGCCCTCTCCCTGTTATCCAGTTTGGGCTTCACTCTGAACACCCAGAAGTCCATCCTTACCAAAACCAAAACATTAACGTTTCTGGGGTTCGACCTGGACACCCATTCTTTCTCTCTAGTGGTCCCACCAGACAAATGGCTACACACAAAACTTTTTATACAAAAAAACGTAAACAAACGCAGAATGTCACTTCGGGACTTAGTGAAAATCATTGGGAAGATGATTGCGATGTCCCCAGGGTTTCGACACGTACCTCTACTATGCAGAGAAATTAAGGGTCTCCTCAGATCTCTAATTCATACCCAATATACCTGGACAGATACGATTTTCCTGTCAAAGAGAGTGAAGACAGAATTGTCCCAATGGAACAGTCTTCCTATTCCTCCTCCTCGCCCTCTCCTAGACCCCACACCCTCCATGACAATAACCACAGACGCATCTCTAACAGGATGGGGAGGCTTCTTACAAGAAAGAGCAGTCAGGGGCACTTGGTCGGCAGAGGAATCCCAGCTGTTTATAAACATCCTAGAACTACGGACGGCAAAATGAGCTTTAAAAGCCCTAGTTCCCAAACACTTGCATACAACTATTTTTGGACAACACAACAGTGGTGTCGTATATAAACAAAATGGGAGGCACTAAATCAATGGGGGTAATTCCAAGTTGATCGCAGCAGGAATTTTGTTAGCAGTTGGGCAAAACCATGTGCACTGCAGGGGAGGCAGATATAACATGTGCAGAAAGAGATCGATTTGGGTAGGTTATTTTATTTCTGTGCAGGGTAAATCCTGGCTGCTTTATTTTTACCCTGCAAATTAGATTGCAGATTGAACACACCCCACCCAAATCTAACTCTCTCTGCACATGTTAAATCTGCCTCCCCTGCAGTGCACATGGTTTTGCCCAATTGCTAACAAAATTCCTGCTGCGATCAACTTGGAATTATCCCCTATATCACTTTGCAGAGAAGCCCTAGAAATTTGGCAATGGGCAACCCAAAGAGACATTATTCTTCTCGAATCGTATATTCCAGGTCAACTAAACGAACTAGCAGACTCGTTATCCCGCGAAAAAAAATTCCCTAAACTCTGTGGCGCTAAAAAGTCAAGTTTTCTAAAAAAGACTAGGAACCTTCGGAAAATTAGAAATAGACCTCTTTGCCAATCCCACAATTGCCCAGATCCCATGCTTCGTATCCAGAATATGGACCGAAGGGTTAAGGAAAATGGATGCAATGTCCTTCCCATGGACGGACATCCCTCCCCCTTACGCATCTCCCCCCCCCCCCCCCCCCCGGCCCTTCTACTGAAAGTCCTTCAAAAAAATCAGGGAAGACCGGGTACCCCAGATAGTGCTAGTGTACCCTCTGTGGCCATCCAGAGTGTGGTTCCCTCTAATCAGCCAACTACGCATAGGCCCCAAAATTCCCCTGGGACTATCCAGGGAATGCTACCAGGGAACTCCCGACATACTGGAGTCTCTTCCCCAGTGCATGTGGATGGCAATATCACTGGGCTATTAACTGACCTTTCTCTAGCATCTCCCACAAAGGCACTAATTAACGCTTCCTTAAGACCCCGCACTAGAACTAGATATTGTGCAATTATTAAAGAATTCGATCTCTGGATATCTGAAGAAATTTCATCTACTCGGGGTTCACTACTCCATTTAGCTCTGGACTTTCTGGCCTCTATATATCAAACTAGTCTAGCCTCGGCTACAATAAGATCATATGCCTCTGCTTTGACCGTTATGAGTCCACATCTAACACACAAACTCTACATCCGCCTACTCTAGGCCCATCCAACAAAAATATTCTAATACCTGGGACATTGAAACTTTCCTATCGTTCCTGGCTTCCTGGGAAGCAGACGCTAATATCGGTGTACTTTCCCGCAAACTGGCATCCCTACTAGCGCTGGCTATAGCAGCAAGAGGGGCCGAACTTACCCTTATTCACATCTCAGACCCATGGCTATCATGCACCTCAACAGGATACCATATCATCCTTAAGGGGCATACAAAAATCTCTTTGTTTAATACCCCAATAGTAGAATTCGATATCATACAAGATAACGCAGAACCTAATCTATGCGTGGCTGCATGCTTATCAACCTACCTTTACCTAATGGCACCTATTAGGGACAATATCACCCAGCTTTTCATCACCTGTAGAAAACCTTATCGCCCCTCTAAATCCGCAACAATTGGGGGCTGGATAGTAGCCTCTATGAGGGAAGCAGACCGTTTTAAAAACCATGCCCTTCGGGGAGCAGCTGCAACTAGAGCGGCTGCTAAAGGCATTCCGCTGCAGTCAATTATGTTAGCTGCAAGATGGTCCTCTGCCCGTACCTTTGCAAGACACTATTGGAGACCAACCGATCTGCAAAAGATCGAGTTTCTCAGAGCAACCACCAGGTATGTGGTAGTCTACCCACCTGCTGTTGCTAGGTGGCAAGCCTCCTGAAGAACAAAACACTGGTTTGCAGGAATCTATGATCTGCAAACCGGATTTGTTCTAGGGAACAGGGTTGCCACCTGGCAACAGCTCCCACCCGTCCCACCCTTGGTTTGCACCAATGTAGCTAGGTCTGTTTCCTCTTGAGAACTCAGCCGGATATTAATATCCTCACTTTTGTTCCCTAAGGCGCACCGAGGGACCAAAAGAAGCTGCAAGCAGCTGCCAATAAAGAACAGAAGTACACGTCGTCCTACCTCCAAGAATTAAGCAGAATGTGGCTCCAGGCTCTACTTGTTTCAAGTTTCGTTCCTACTACTTTCGTTTACAACATTCAGTTCGTAAAGCCATTGCCATAGCCCAACTGTTGCCATAGGGCTGTCAGGTTACAGTTTAATAAATCATTCCTGGTTTCAATGCACTACCTGTTTGTGGTTTTCTTACAGTGACTAATCCAGGTGTAATTAAGCCTTAAGGTTATACTGCCTTCATATATGCTTTGGGGACAGGTTTGTCACCAGTGAGCTTCCGAAAAATGTAATCAGCGGTGGGGGCGCGCGCTCACGTGACCATGCACATGACACAGCGTGCACGTGACCGCGCGCGCGCACGCACCCGTTCACCGCTGGAGCTGTGAGGGAGAGGAGTGAAAACTCTTTCACTTTCTCTCCCTCAGCGTTTTCGGGAGGCTTGCTGCCTAACCCCAACTGCTGTTGCTAGGAGGCAACCCTGTTCGCTAGAACAAATCCAGTTTGCAGATCATAGATTCCTGCAAACCGGTGTTTTCTTCTGGCTCTATTAGGGGGTGGCGGCCGTGCTGCGGGAGTGAACGATCGCCTCATGGGCTTGCAATCAGCACCCTCAGGATCTCAGTGTCCTGTCAGCGGAGATAGAGAACCATTAACTTCTAGAGTTGGTTCCTACTCCCTAAGTCCCACGAAGCAGCCTGCCTGTACCTAACTAAACTCAGAAAATAATAAATCTAGAAAAACTCCTAAGAGCTCCCCTAGCTGTGACCAGCTCCTCCGGGCACAGTTTCTAAACTGAGTCTAGTAGGAGGGGCATAGAGGGAGAAGCCAGCCCACACTATTAAACTCTTAAAGTGCCCATGGCTCCTAAGGGACCCGTCTATACCCCATGGTATTAAATGGAACCCCAGCATCCTCTAGGATGTAAGAGAAAATGTATTTATTGTTCTAGATTAAGGGGGAGAGTACAGATTACTTATTGCTAATACATTTACTAAGTCATGTACTAGCTAGATTATTTTCTCTCTTTTCTTAGAAGCCATGAAATAGTTTAGTTAGTTAATGAATGTGTTTTTAGGGCGGACAAGAAGGGCCAAGTGGTTCTTATCTGCTGTCAAATTCTGTGTTTCTATACTGAAACATAGGTGCTGGATTCTTACACCACAGAAGGAGAGAATGAATGAAAGTCAGATTTCTGGCAAATTAAACCTGCTGTCTGAGCAACAACCCATCTGTCACTGTAATTGTATAAACTCTGGTTATACTTTGTCAATTATCAGAGACCAAAATTATATGTTAATCATTTTTTAGAAAACCAAAACAATTTGAATAAATTGGAAAAATAACCATTAAATCAACATGTTGGTCTTTTTAAAGCACCAGTACAATAATGGGTAATACTAATATACTATGTACCACCATCATAGAAAAATGTACAATTATAGTTTCTTCTATTCATTCTATGGCTTTACATGGTAAAAGTGAAAGCATTTATTCTAATTTACATATTGTCAACCAGGATCTTCTGCTATGTAATGGTTCACCCTATGTATAACATTACCGTGCATGCCTTCTTATAAATATAATGCAACATAGTAATAAGATTTTATATTTGTTTTATAACTTTTCAAGGTGTTCTATACTTATACTGATTTCTCATTTTCATTATTGCTGTTGAGAGAATATCGGTGTTGAATGCATGGGGAACAACAAGCAAATGCCTACTGAAGCAGAGCGGCACTAGACCGGTGTAATGAGTGGGATGACTGAAAGAACACAAGTGACAAGGAGACACTAATCACACCAAGAGCTGTAAATATGGCGTCACAAATCCCTGCTCATCATTCTGTCACACAGAAAACTAGCCAAAACAATGTAATCCACAAAATATGACCAGTCCTGGCATGAAGCCTGGAAACACAAACCACCCGGAGGCCACTGAGGGAAGGGATGCTTTGAAATAGCCCAGCAGCGGAAAAAGGGATTGTTATTGTATGAAATCCTGACTGACACCCTGCTTGCTGTTGATGAGAGAAAGTGAACATGAGCCAGTGGAGTCAGCAGACCTCCAAGTTATCTAGGGAATGCAGCAGCCTGATTTCCGGACTTTCCTACTGTACGGGTAGTACTGAGGCAAGCAGCATTATTACTTTAATACAAACTCAAATCAATTTTACAAGTTTAGACCATTTTTTTTTTTGGGGGGGGGAAGGGGGGGGGAATATTTTTAAATAGGCAAAAAAGTGTTTTAGCAAAAACTCCTGCAGTAGATGGTTTTCTATCAGCCGCCTACTGTCTGTCTGAGGGGCAAGTTCTTCCTTCCCGACATGTTAGCATATCATTTTCATTTTGCAGTTCTGTCATTTCAAATAGGCATATTACTGCTTATTAATTTGTAATGATAGGCTTCTTACTATCTTTACAGGGTATTCTCGCACCACTTACAACTCTCTGCGTCTAAGTAAATCCCATGCTCTCATCTTCCAGCTTCAAGTTTTCTTTACATGGATGTTCTTAGGTTTTCTTCCTTGTTACACCATACATATGCCTCTCCTTTTTCTTTTCTTTTTTTGAATAGAAATAAATGATGATCTATATATGGTTTCATTTTAATCCAAAAATAAGGTGCTTGTGGTACATGTAGCTACCTCATATCCAGATGCATGATATCTGGGTGAGGTGGTATATGGGTGTTTTCATGTGTTACACCATCATTATTACATTTACATAATACAATTCTACACAGTCAACTATACACATGCCTCCCAACTGTCCCAATTTTCGCGGGACAGTCCAGTTTTTTGGGACTGTCCTACCCGCAGGCTGCAGTGTCCCACGGTGAATGGGCAGTTGGGAGGCCCCTGTCACGCGCTGCCCTGCTTAGCAAAGCAGCGGTGAATAGACGCTGTGCGCATGGCATCTACTCAGGGGAGACAAAGAGAATGTGTTGAAAACAGGGCGTGGCTTGCAATTTCGGCACTTCCATGAAGCCACACCCCCTTTCCCAAAGGTCATGCCCCCTTTTTGGTCACGTGCGACTTCACTGCGCGAGTGGGTCCCGCTTTCCCTATAGATGTTGGGAGGTATGTATACATATAATAAAACTGTAAGGGTTGTGTCTGTACATAGCAGTTTTGTTTTAAGAAATATACTTCTAAGGACTGTATGAACTAGGGAGACAAAAGACAAAAATCTGAATTTTTGTCTGTGTATTTGTCCATCTGCACATTCCAGCATCTTGCAAAAACTACTGGATGAATTTGAATCATGTTTTCACTATTGTATAGCTTAGTGACCAAGAAAAAAAGGGAGAGGAGCAATAAAGGAAAAACCAGACGCTTGACACTTGGCGCACTGAAAGTTGGTGTTGCGATCATGCTTCTGTGGAACTTGACCCAAAGTGGCTGCACTGCAGAGGAACCTAATTTAAGCAGAAATTCTAATGGGATGTGGTGCAGGTGTGACTGTGTTTATACCACGTATACCTCTTATCCCTCAACAATTTTCCTTTTCAATTCAAGCACCTCTAGTTATCTTCAAGCATCAGCTTCGCTATGACAATCAAAAAGTTGAAGGATCAAACATTCAGAACTGCAGGCAGAGATCTCATGACCAGCTGCTTCTCCCATGTGCAGCTTTATATATATATATATATATATATATATATATATACATATACATACACACACACACATATATAATAAGAATTTACTTACCGATAATTCTATTTCTCGGAGTCCGTAGTGGATGCTGGGGTTCCTGAAAGGACCATGGGGAATAGCGGCTCCGCAGGAGACAGGGCACAAAAAAGTAAAGCTTTACTAGGTCAGGTGGTGTGCACTGGCTCCTCCCCCCATGACCCTCCTCCAGACTCCAGTTAGGTACTGTGCCCGGACGAGCATACACAATAAGGGAGGCATTTTGAATCCCGGGTAAGACTCATACCAGCCACACCAATCACACCGTACAACTTGTGATCTAAACCCAGTTAACAGTATGACAACAGAAAGGGCCTCTTAAAGATGGCTCCTTAACAATAACCCGAATTAGTTAACAATAACTATGTACAAGTATTGCAGATAATCCGCACTTGGGATGGGCGCCCAGCATCCACTACGGACTCCGAGAAATAGAATTATCGGTAAGTAAATTCTTATTTTCTCTATCGTCCTAAGTGGATGCTGGGGTTCCTGAAAGGACCATGGGGATTATACCAAAGCTCCCAAACGGGCGGGAGAGTGCGGATGACTCTGCAGCACCGAATGAGAGAACTCCAGGTCCTCCTTTGCCAGGGTATCAAATTTGTAAAATTTTACAAACGTGTTCTCCCCCGACCACGTAGCTGCTCGGCAGAGTTGTAATGCCGAGACCCCTCGGGCAGCCGCCCAAGATGAGCCCACCTTCCTTGTGGAGTGGGCTTTTACAGTTTTAGGCTGTGGCAGGCCTGCCACAGAATGTGCAAGTTGAATTGTGTTACAAATCCAACGAGCAATCGACTGCTTAGAAGCAGGTGCGCCCAACTTGTTGGGTGCATACAATATAAACAGCGAGTCAGATTTTCTGACTCCAGCCGTCCTTGCAATGTATATTTTTAAGGCTCTGACAACGTCCAACAACTTGGAGTCCTCCAAGTCGCTAGTGGCCGCAGGCACCACAATAGGTTGGTTCAGATGAAATGCTGATACCACTTTAGGGAGAAAATGCGGACGAGTCCGCAGTTCTGCCCTATCCGAATGGAAGATTAGATAAGGACTTTTATAAGATAAAGCCGCCAATTCAGATACTCTCCTGGCAGAGGCCAGGGCTAGTAACATAGTCACTTTCAATGTGAGATATTTCAAATCCACCTTTTTCAATGGTTCAAACCAATGGGATTTGAGGAAATCTAAAACTACATTTAGATCCCACGGTGCCACCGGAGGCACCACAGGAGGCTGTATATGCAGTACTCCCTTGACAAAAGTCTGGACCTCAGGGACAGAGGCCAATTCTTTTTGGAAGAATATTGACAGGGCCGAAATTTGAACCTTAATGGATCCCAATTTGAGACCCATAGATAATCCTGATTGCAGGAAATGTAGGAAACGACCCAGTTGGAATTCCTCCGTCGGAACCTTCCGATCCTCGCACCACGCTACATATTTTCGCCAAATGCGGTGATAATGTTTCACGGTGACTTCCTTCCGTGCCTTAATCAAGGTAGGAATGACTTCTTCTGGAATGCCTTTCCCTTTTAGGATCTGGCGTTCAACCGCCATGCCGTCAAACGCAGCCGCGGTAAGTCTTGAAAAAGACAGGGACCCTGCTGTAGCAGGTCCCTTCTCAGAGGTAGAGGCCACGGTTCGTCCGTGAGCATCTCTTGAAGTTCCGGATACCAAGTCCTTCTCGGCCAATCCGGAACCACTAGTATTGTTCTTACTCTTCTTTGCCGTATGATCTTCAATACCTTTGGTATGAGCGGCAGAGGAGGAAACACATACACTGACTGGTACACCCAAGGAGTTACCAGTGCGTCCACAGCTATTGCCTGTGGATCTCTTGACCTGGCGCAATATTTGTCCAGTTTCTTGTTGAGGCGAGACGCCATCATGTCTACAATTGGTCTTTCCCAACGGTCTATTAACATGTTGAAGACTTCTGGATGTAGACCCCACTCTCCCGGATGAAGATCGTGTCTGCTGAGGAAGTCTGCTTCCCAGTTGTCCACGCCCGGGATGAACACTGCTGACAGTGCTATCACGTGATTCTCCGCCCAGCGAAGAATCTTGGCAGCTTCTGCCATTGCACTCCTGCTTCTTGTGCCGCCCTGCCTGTTTACATGGGCGACCGCCGTGATGTTGTCCGACTGAATCAACACCGGCTTTCCTTGCAGGAGAAGTTCCGCCTGGCTTAGAGCATTGTAGATTGCTCTTAGTTCCAGAATGTTTATGTGAAGAGACTTTTCCAGACTCGTCCATACTCCCTGGAAGTTTCTTCCTTGTGTGACTGCTCCCCAGCCTCTCAGGCTGGCGTCCGTGGTCACCAGGATCCAATCCTGAATGCCGAATCTGCGGCCTTCTAATAGGTGAGCCTTCTGCAACCACCACAGAAGTGACACCCTTGTTTTTGGTGACAGGGTTATTCGCAGGTGCATCTGCAGATGCGACCCTGACCATTTGTCCAACAGATCCCTTTGGAATATTCTTGCATGGAATCTGCCGAATGGAATTGCTTCGTAAGAAGCCACCATTTTTCCCAGGACTCTTGTGCATTGATGTACTGACACTTTTCCTGGTTTTAGGAGGTTCCTGACCAGATCGGATAACTCCTTGGCTTTTTCCTCTGGAAGGAAAACCTTTTTCTGAACCGTGTCCAGAATCATTCCTAGGAACAGCAGACGAGTTGTCGGGATTAAATGGGATTTTGGAATATTCAGAATCCACCCGTGTTGTCTTAGCACCTCTTGAGATAGTGCTAAAGCTGTCTCCAGCTGTTCTCTGGACCTTGCCCTTATTAGGAGATCGTCCAAGTATGGGATAACTAATACGCCTTTTCTTCGAAGAAGAATCATCATCTCGGCCATTACCTTGGTAAAGACCCGAGGCGCCGTGGACAATCCGAACGGCAGCGTCTGAAACTGATAGTGACAGTTTTGAACAATGAACCTGAGGTACCCCTGGTGTGCGGGGTAAATCGGAACGTGTAGATACGCATCCTTGATGTCCAAGGATACCATAAAGTCCCCTTCTTCCAGGTTCGCTATCACTGCTCTGAGTGACTCCATCTTGAACTTGAACTTTTTTATGTAGAGGTTCAAGGACTTCAGATTTAGAATAGGCCTTACCGAGCCATCCGGCTTCGGTACCACAAATAGAGTGGAATAATACCCCTTTCCTTGTTGTAATAGGGGTACTTTGACTATCACCTGCTGAGCGTACAGCTTGTGAATGGCTTCCAACACCCTCTCCCTTTCGGAAGAGACGGTTGGTAAGGCAGACTTCAGGAAACGATGAGGAGGATCCGTCTCTAATTCCAACCTGTACCCCTGAGATATTATCTGCAGGATCCAGGGGTCTACCTGCGAGTGAGCCCACTGCGCGCTGTAATTTTTGAGACGGCCCCCCACTGTCCCCGAGTCCGCTTGAGAGGCCCCAGCGTCATGCTGAGGTTTTTGCAGGAGCCGGGGAGGGCTTCTGTTCCTGGGAAGGAGCTGCCTGTTGGTGTCTCTTCCCTCTTCCTCTGCCTCGTGGCAGGTACGACAAGCCCTTTGCTCTCTTATTTTTGTAGGAGCGAAAAGGCTGCGGTTGAAAGGTCGGTGCCTTTCTCTGTTGGGGAGTGACTTGAGGTAAAAAAGTGGATTTCCCGGCAGTAGCCGTGGCCACCAAGTCTGATAGACCAACTCCAAATAACTCCTCCCCTTTATACGGCAAAACCTCCATGTGACGTTTTGAATCCGCATCGCCTGTCCACTGTCGTGTCCATAAGGCTCTTCTGGCTGAAATGGACATAGCACTCACCCGAGATGCCAGTGTGCAAATATCCCTCTGTGCATCACGCATATAGATAAATGCATCCTTTATTTGTTCTAACGACAGTAAAACATTGTCCCTATCTAGGGTATCAATATTTTCAATCAGGGATTCTGACCAAACTACTCCAGCACTGCACATCCAGGCAGTTGCTATAGCTGGTCGTAGTATAACACCTGCATGTGTGTATATATTCTTTTGAATAACTTCCATCTTTCTATCTGATGGATCCTTAAGTGCGGCCGTCTCAGGAGAGGGTAACGCCACTTGTTTGGATAAGCGTGTGAGCGCCTTGTCCACCTTAGGGGGTGTTTCCCAGCGCGCCCTAACCTCTGGCGGGAAAGGGTATAATGCCAATAACTTTTTTGAAATTATCAACTTTTTATCAGGAGCAACCCACGCTTCATCACACACGTCATTTAATTCTTCTGATTCAGGAAAAACTGTTTGTAGTTTTTTCACACCATACATAATACCCTGTTTTACGGTATCTGTAGTATCAGCTAAATGTAACGTCTCCTTCATTGCCAAAATCATATAACGTGTGGCCCTACTGGAAAATACGTTTGAATTTCTACCGTCGTCACTGGAATCAGTGCCCGTGTCTGGGTCTGTGTCGACCGACTGAGGCAAAGGGCGTTTTACAGCCCCTGACGGTGTTTGAGGCGCCTGGACAGGCATTAATTGATTGTCCGGCCGCCTCATGTCCTCAACAGACTGTTTAAGGGAAGATAAACCATCACGTAATTCCACAAATAAAGGCATCCATTCTGGTGTCGACCCCCTGGGGGGTGACATCTGCATATTTGGCAATTGCTCCGCCTCCACACCAATATCGTCCTCATACATGTCGACACCACGTACCGACACACACCGCAAACTCACAGGGAATGCTCTAATGAAGACAGGACCCACTAGCCCTTTTGGGGAGACAGAGGGAGAGTCTGCCAGCACACACCACAAAGCGCTATATATACAAGGGATATCCTTATATTAAGTGCTCCCTTATAGCTGCTTTAATATATATATATATAGCCATTAATGTGCCCCCCCTCTCTGTTTTACCCTGTTTCTGTAGTGCAGTGCAGGGGAGAGACCTGGGAGCCGTTCTGACCAGCGGAGCTGTGACAGAAAATGGCGCCGTGTGCTGAGGAGATAGGCCCCGCCCCTTTTTCGGCGGGTTCTTCTCCCGCTATTTTTCCAGTCAGGCAGGGGTTAAATATCTCCATATAGCCCCTATGGGCTATATGTGAGGTATTTTTAGCCTTGTATAAGGTTTATATTTGCCTCTCAGAGCGCCCCCCCCCAGCGCTCTGCACCCTCAGTGACTGCCCAGTGAAGTGTGCTGAGAGGAAAATGGCGCACAGCTGCAGTGCTGTGCGCTACCTTATGAAGACTGAGGAGTCTTCAGCCGCCGGTTTCCGGACCTCTTCACGCTTCAGCATCTGCAAGGGGGTCGGCGGCGCGGCTCCGGGACCGGACTCCACGGCTGGGCCTGTGTTCGATCCCTCTGGAGCTAATGGTGTCCAGTAGCCAAGCAGCAAATCCACTCTGCATGCAGGTGAGTTTACTACTTTCCCCCTAAGTCCCACGTTGCAGTGATCCTGTTGCCAGCAGGACTCACTGTAAAGAAAAAAAAAACCTAAACTAAACTTTCTCTAAGCAGCTCTTTAGGAGAGCCACCTAGATTGCACCCTTCTCGTTCGGGCACAAAATCTAACTGGAGTCTGGAGGAGGGTCATGGGGGGAGGAGCCAGTGCACACCACCTGACCTAGTAAAGCTTTACTTTTTTGTGCCCTGTCTCCTGCGGAGCCGCTATTCCCCATGGTCCTTTCAGGAACCCCAGCATCCACTTAGGACGATAGAGAAATATATATACACACACATCGTACAAACACACTCATCAGAAAACCATTTTACTTACAAGCTAGTCAATTCATTGTCATTTCGAGTTTAATCTCATCATCAGTATAAATACATATACAGACAGACACTGACCTTATACTCCACCATCTCCACGTTTCCCACCACACGTGGGGAAGGTTGGATACATGGGGATGGCGGAGTATAAGGTCAGTGATTGTTTGACGAGATTAAACCCGAAACATCTATGAATTGACTAGCTTGTTTGTAAGCGGTTTTTCTGCCAAGTGCCGCCTGTACGATGTATGTTGGACCCCCTGCAAGCTGATCTAATACCCCGAAGTGCTGTGTGTGTGTGTGTGTGTGTGTGTGTGTGTGTGTGTGTGTGTGTGTGTGTGTGTGTCCATGACACCCATAGAAGGGGAATACAACCTGTGGCTTGCCCCCCCCCCGCCGGGCATCTAAATGCCGGGATCCTACCACCAGTATGGTGACCGGCGGTCGGTCACACAATACCAACCCTTACGCACTGCTAATGGGATTTCTAATATATTGCAGCAGTTTATATAGGGAATAATAATTATACATTCCATGTAGCTAACAGGTACAATTGCTAATAAATAACATGATTATCTCCCAATACAGAAATCCAGAAATTGGAATCTATTAACTTAAACTAATTATATGAACAGTGAGAGCAAGTTATTAATAACCTCTGTAACCACATATGATTAACATGAGCAATATCAAGTCCAGCTACTAATCAACGTGTCATTAAAACAATACGGTTTGGCGCTCAGTACAGCTCTTCATTTTTATAGTCTTCCACGGGTCACAAAAAATAGAGCCCAGCCTCGCTCTCACCCCCACAACCATCCATCCTCTAGACATGAAATGCTGAAAAGTAATTCATGCAGAATGCCAGAGCTGTTTGTCTTAGAATTATCAGAAAAGCCACATCTTAGCTGTTGTATTAGTAATGAATGAGGTACAAATAATAAATGATGGCACACACACAAAGGTTTGCCATGGCTGTGGATCTATTTACACAAGAGCTAACAATGAAGGGAATAGTCTCTGGTAAAGTGCTACAAAACAGATTATGTACTTTGACAAATGTTTAGCAATTTGTTGAATAAAATATTGTACAGGCCAGTCTTCTTTGCTATAAAAGGTAGGACAATAGATTAAGAATTTACAGGCAGTGATAGATCTTTTGCAACTGGCTGCTGGAAGACACAATGATATGCAGTCATTACATCATACATAGTCTGGCTTTTTAATATGTCAAACTCCCCCACACTAGCAATTTCCAAAACTTCAGTAGGAGAGGTCCTCCGAGTTGACTATGGACCCAAAAGAGCAAGAACCATACCATAAAGCAGACGTACGGCCACTGCCAGAACTCTGTGGTGCCTTTGCTCCTTAGGACCCATCACCCCAGGTCGGCAGCACAGTTTGGATTCATTTTAATCATTCTGATGCTATCTGCTAGAGGTCTGGAGTTGCTGCTCTATGATGTGGGAAATTGGGTTTGCAGCAGCCCAAATACCACTGGACCTCTTCCCACACATTCATTTCTAAAGGGTTCACGCAAACTATGCATACAGCTACTGTGTATATTCCAGTAATGTTTTCTCCTGCCCTGAGCACAGGAAAGGGAGCCTGAACACCACTGGGACCTGCTGGATATACACTGGATGGAACTGGTATGTATTACCGGCTGCCCATATCCCGTCAGCGGAATCCCACCTGCCAGAATGCCAGTAGTGGGGCGAGCGCTAATAGTCCCTTTGCTGGCTCGCAGCGCTCACCATGCTGCGGGCTCAGTGGCCTGCCACAGGATCTTTTACCACTCTATGGGTATCGTAGACACCCATGAGTGGGAATAGCCCTGGTGCGCCGGGATTCCGGCTGGCGGCATTGTTGGCTGTCGGGATTTCGGTGTCTGTATCCTGAACGCCGGGATCCTGACCTCCGGCTAACTGACTGCATCCACACTGGACCACCTGTACAATATTATTACACTTGCAACAATTCAATAGCCACATTACGTAAAACATGTCTTGCAGCATCTGCAGGGTGTGGGAGAATGGTATCCGTCTACAGGATTTAAGGGTTGTTTTTCTCTAGAAGCCTATCAACTGCATGGACAGGCATCTTGGGAGCATGTCTGAAGTGCATTTCAAGCATCAAAATACTTAAAAGATTTGTTCAGTTATAGATAAGCAGAAAGTACGTAATTGTACCTTTACAACAATAATTGCATGTTGGCTGGGATTTGGACAGCCAATTTGATCATTGTAGCCTTAACTGGCTGCAAGTAAATATGGGCTACAGTAAGGCGCTGATTCCTATCAAATTCCAATGATGGTGCTATGTTTGATTTTTCAGGATTGTGTGTTAGAAGTGAATAAAAAAACCTGTATGAGCCCTAGATTATGTGTATCACCTGGCTGTCTTGAGAGGAGCCTGTGTTAACTTTTATGCTGTGGAGTTCCAAGTACCTTTAGATATGGGGGGAAATGTAATCTTGCGGAGGTCCGGGATTTCGGTGGAGATTGCCCACATTTTTAAAGTTCCAATAATTTACAAGGCAAAACCACCCTGGAATTAACTGTAAAAACATTAAATTGAAGCACCAAACAACTTCCTACTTCCAAGAAAATGCCTGCTTGTATCCTGTGACCATCAGAATAATGCAAAACACTATTCTGTTCTCGTTCTCTTGTGGTTTAACCCAGTGTCTCTCCATGCAAAAAAAAAAAACGCTCATCCCGAGCTCCTACCATTTAGTGCCCGCTACCAAGTGCAGGCACTAACCAAGAGGTGTTACAGCAGCATGACCACACATAGCCAGAAGTAAGCTGTTCCAGGTACCAACGGTAGGAGCCTGGGAGAAGTGGATACATGTGCTGAGGTTTGACCTTGTTGGAAAAACTGGTTCCAGGGGCCGGCGTAGGAGTGATTAACCCGCTCACAACACAGTAGGATGAGTCCTTAACAGGCACTTACTGATGGTGAGAGGGAATGTCTACACCCTACGAGTGATGAAGTATGCCAACTCAAATTATTCAAAGTAGAGTAATATCCTCCTTGTTGGTGTTGAAGCGTGCTACTGCACATACTCCATACTTAGGTCCCTACAGGGTGGCTTCAAATCTGTAACCAAGATGGCTACCGACCCTATTACTGTGCATGCATGGCACCATATTGTCACATTGTTAGAGTGCCGCAGTGGAAGATGGACGTTTCACCTTATCGCTAAGAAGACCCATAATTACAGTGGAAGTATACTAGTCTTATATGGGTATACAATTAACGGTAATCCCCGACGGATAACACCTTATATTCGGAGCACCGTGTCTCTCACAAGTTAGTTTTATACAAAATAGTTACACCCTCTACACCATTGTGTTTACGCATTACAAAAGTGAAATACCCACTAAATACCTTCATGCAGATACATCTTCATGGTAGAACTGTTCCTCTTCCTTGCTGACTCCTAGCCCCTTAACAAGCTGCAACACTGTATCTCTCTTAAAAAAATTACCAATGTAGACCTGATAAGGTCTGTCCTTTTCGAACATCAAGAACATGGTACCCATATAACATACATCATCTGACACTAAGGGATAGTCCATGGTAAATATGGATGTTGTTTTTTTCCCATGTGATATACCCAAAACCATTTTTTTTTTTTTGTGTGTGTAACATGTCTTTATTACCAGATGACCAGCAGCTTTTAGTGGCTTAGAAAAGTTGTCAGCTGCTCTTAGGAGTCATTTTATTTGATAACCACTGATTTGCAACAGCGTAGGTTGGCAGAGCTAGAAGATAACATATGATACGTAGTGTCCTCTTACCAGCTCTCTTTGCCTCTCCACAGGCAAAACACATTTCTTCTTTGAGCTCTCTGTTCTCATTCCCTATTGTTTCTCCCACTGCCACAAATCTCCCCACAGCCTGGTTCACCGCTTGGCCAACTCGCTGAATTGCCTGTAATGTCTTCTCAGATTTCTTTGGCTTTTCTTTATAGTTAATTAGAGTTGTTATCTAGGAAACAAACAAAACAAAAACAAAGTAAACACCTTGGGGCAAGCAACATTACACATACAATTTTGTTATCAAATATATGCACAGGTACCTGTGTGGGATATTGGGCCTAATTCAGGTTTCTTACATTTTTAAGAAAAAGATGCGGGCGCATGCGCAGCACCCGCCCTGCACATGCACCCGCATTTTCTGCAAGGGGGGGGGGGTGCAGAAAATGCGATTGCCTCTGTCTGTTAATCAGAGGCGGTTGCGGGGGTGACGGGCAACACTCCGTTTCCAGTGAGGAGACGGAGCGTGGGACAGTGCGGCGCAAACGGGGGCGGAGGCGGCCAAACGGGGGCGTGATCACGGCGGCTGCGTGACATCACACTCAGCCATCGTGATCGCAAACATGGCGGCGGGACTCCTGCGAAGTGTTCGCAATTTCTGCTTGTTGAACTGGGGGAGGCGACAGTCAGCATGCTGGGGGCAGCCTTGCCTAGCGATGGGCGGACCCCAGCATGCGATCCAAAGGATAGCAAATTCTGCTAATTAGCAGAATTTGCTATAAATTACTGAATTAGGCCCATTATCCCATTATATGTGACAACAACCTCTGCATGTTACTGCTTCATTATTTGCCACCAAAACGCCTTTGTGTGAATATGTTGTAACTCACTGCATACCTGTACTGCTAAAAGCAGTCATAAATCATCTGCAAGATATGACAGTACATTGAACATAAGATTACAAATATCATGCAACGAAGCAGAAAATTATTTACTGTACTAAAACATTTATCATTGAGCAAATTTTTAAATACATACAGATAGGAGAAAAAAAAAAATCTATAAAAATCAAATGACAGACTACCGGCTTCACTGTTTATAGAGGTTAACTGACTTTGCTAATTAATTAATTAAAACTTCAAAATACATTGCTGCAAAGTATAAATAACGGTCAAGATTATAAAACCACTTAATTAGTAGTTTCACCAGATGAGGGGGTATGGGTCATTAGGTCGACAGTCATTAGGTCGACCACTATTGATCGACAATGACTAAGTCATCACCTGAAATAGGTCGACGTGAACAAAGTCGACAGGGAAAAAGGTCGACATGTTTTTTTTTTTTGTGTTGTTTTCTTTGTAATGTGACAGGGAACCCCAATTAGTGCACCGCGTTCGCTCGTCATGCTTCGGACAAGGTGCCTCGCTACGCTACACCTGCACTCGGCACAGGTTACTATTCCCAATCGTAGTCCACGTGGATCGTAAAGTATGAAAACGTTCAAAAAAAGTGAAGAAATGCATGTCGACCTTTTTCCATGTCGACCTAATTCATGTCGACCAATAGTGGTTGACCTAATGACTCTTGACCTAAGTGTGGTCGACCTAATGACCGTATCCCAGATGAGGAGACCTAGCAGTCCCCAAGTACTGGATTTGAGGCATCCTTATACTTTTTTCTAAATATAATAAAAAAATAAAATAAAAAAATATCATTAATTTGAAAGCAATAAACTGTGCAAAATAGTTACCTAACAAAAACCAAAGTCATATCTTTACGCACTTTTCTCAATACAGTATCCGGGAGTTAACAAGCAACAACTTGTTTACAAAGGTTCTAAAGCACCCACAACTACATATTTTAGACAGATTTTTTTTTTATATAGTCCGACACCTTGTAAGTTAAACACAATTGGGGGGTGGGTGGGGGTTGGGGGTGGGGATTCAGTTCTGGATGAAGGGTATAAACTGCTGTTGCCACGACGTTTAAACGGCAGCAATTGAACCCCATCTCACACCCTTTGCCCAGACAGCCAATTGCCAGATTTGCACAAAAGTGCTTGCTACCCTTAAATCTACCTATGATAGTAACATAGTTAATGAGGTTAAAAAACAGACCAGTTGTCCATCGTGTTCAACATTTATATATTGACCCTATACTGTTCCTTACATACAATAGCTTAATCCATAATGACTCAAGTGTCGTCCATTTATCATCTAGTTTACAACTAATGCGTTACTGGATAATTCTTAGAAGTCTGAAAACGTATGTGGTCTGAATTAGTGCATCTTTTACATTGCTACTGAAGAAAAATAAAAGGGCCCAGCTACTGAAAATGGTTATCTTGAATTGCTGTATACATTTTGTCAATCAGAACCTTAGATTTGTCAATTTTTTTTCCGGCAAAATGAATAGCAGATAATGCAGGGAGATAATAATGCTAAGTAAAAATTTGTATTCCCGAAAATGTGTGGTTCGATGTTTCTATTTATCTGGAATCAAAGACTGACTGCATTTCAATTATAGGAAAGTGTTATGTTTTCATGCTTCATTAGAAGGTGCTGTGGCAATGAAACCTCTATAAAATAAGGATATAAATAAGCTTTCTTTAGAAGACAGGCTTAAATTAAGGAGCCCATACTTTCCAAATGCTGTGTTTGTAATTGCACAGTTGAAGCACAGAACATCTATCAATCCCCTTTTTTATACTTGATCATAATCAGCTATTGTTCGGCTAAAAGACATTAACGATAGTTCAAAATTTCATTCCTAGCAGCATTGCACATACCATTCTTTAATCACATCACTCTGCAGGGATTTTGGTGGATTCAAAGCTGGTAAATCATTGGTTTGCTAAGAAATAATAATCATTTGTTTCACCACCCAACGTACATATTCCATGTACAACTAGTGCTATCACTGCAGACAGTTACAATAGAGTAAGGAACATCTGCACCAATACAGTTTTGCTCTTTGAGTTCACATAAAAATGTGAACTCAGAGCAAATAAAAAAAACTAAAACAGAGATTTATACACTACCTTTAGGTACTTCTTAAATAACATGGGAATCCCATGTGGGTCTCAATTACCAAAATAATGCATCAACAGGTTTATCATGAAATTGCTAACTATAATTCAAGAAAAATCTGATGTACAGAGATTCAAAAAGTTGAGTGGGCACCAAAGAGATTGGTGTATAAATACAAAGATGGAGACTGGAAGGTTTGGTAACAATATACAGTGTTAATGGAGACTGTACCAGTTGTCCTAGGGTGACAATATGGGCAAATGATACCACAATTCACAATAAAGACATCAACTTCAATGGTGGAAACTGCTCCATCGTAGTCAATGATGGGAACCGCAAATGGAAACTAGCAGGTTCCATCACTGACTACAATGTATCGGTTCCCAACATTAAAATCAATGGGGGAAGGTTTGAATGATAGCCTGGCTGGACACTGCCAATCAGCGGGCTGCTCCTACGTAGGCACCCGCTGATTGGCTGGCTCCTCTTATAATGAGACAGAAGGATTCTGGCATTCACATAGAGAAACTGTAACTCATACAATTTCTCATGTCCAACATGGAGCAGGTCTTGCTTGCTTTTTTTTTTTCAACCCCTTGGATGCCTACATGGAATGAAGCAGACCTGATCTACATCAGGGATAGCAAATGGGTATGCTACTTGGACAAGAAGCCCGAATTCCTACAGGGAGTCTAGGTGAGTGAGTGTGTATATTAAACGTGTACTTTCATGGTGCGTGTTTACACTGTCTTTACTTTAATATTTATTTTACAGGAGACTAGAGATAACAGCGGGCCCTTAATGCTCCACGTGCAGGTACTTGTGTTTCTCCAAGAACCAGCATGCAGGGGAGGATTTCTGGGACCTGAAGTCCCTCACCTATGACAATGCTAAATTCCTTTGTCGTATAAACAACCCTTTATGAAGCTAAGAACACTGTACGCTGTTTACTTAAGAAGTACCGTAATGGTACGCTAGTTGCGTAACGATCGCTCAGCCGTAGGCGAGACGCTCAAGCGTCACGTTCGCTCACGGCCCAGGGATCACAGGACACGTTATTGGTTATGTCTAGGGTAATGATTCGCTATGGCGTAGCTTACGCTCGAGACCACGAGGAGGTCACCAGCGATGCAGACGCTCACAACACTATACCTTTATGATAAAACCTTATACCAATGAAATACACTGAATACCTTAATGTGAGTACAGGGTGTAAGTGCAACCTTGTGTAACCTGACTAACTACAAAGCTGCTTGAGCGTCACCGACGCTCAAGTGAACACTTAACACTATAGAAAATACACAGATGCTGGTTTAGGTTCCAAAGCCTATTAACTGTATTATATCTAATATACTTGTAAAAAGGGGATAACAGTACAAATGATACACTACAATATAACAGAGACTTCCTAACCACAGAACTAAACAATAAATACAAAAGGACAATACTACTCTGACCTAAATGAAATACAATACAATACTATCTAATACAATACAATACTAGCCTAGTCTAGGGGAGATATGAGAGAACAGAACAGAGAGAGAGAGAGAGAGAGAGAGAGAGAGAGAGAGAGAGAGAGAGATATTGGCTCACAGAAAGACAATGATTACGGAGAGAAACTTACGCACAAAGGGTATGATCGCCTGCGCCTCGATATCCAGCTCCCGGCTATCAGCAGATAACCGTTGATGAGAGAGTGAGAGCTGGATGTGGTCGGCCTGCCTATTTATGCCCCACACACAATGCAATCTCCTGGTCCTACAATCCCATTGTCCATTGGCCGAAGGAATTCGGCCCTGTATCATAACAAAAGGTCATAGGGTGATTCATACAGGTGGGCTGTGACGATTTCCAACAGCTCAGGTGGGTGGGAAACTGGGTTTCCCGCCGCATACCTGAGTATGTGTAATTAATAGAAATGGACATAAACTTCTTATGTTCATAACTATTCGCACGAGCGATTAATACGCTCCAAACCAACACCGGAATATTGCTAATTAAATACTCTTCCGATGGGTACCAAACACTGCTGTGTGATTCCGGTTAGACCCTTTGTACGATATAAAGAGGGATTCCTCAGCTCTGGGACATTGTATTTTAACCAAACTTTCAGAATCTATCAAAGGGACCATGATCTATAAACTACATTAATTGTGAACATTTGTAACGAATGAGTCGCACGCTACGACTACATAAACTCTACCGTAAATACGCATACCGCGCCTGCGAGTGCACGTTATTGCGGGTATGCGAATCCACGGGAGAGCGCATGCACGCGCAGCGCGGACCAGTGTGCGGTGCAAATATGGCAACGTGCATTGAGACATTTTTCTGACTTTGACAGTCCACCCTTTGGCAGTCAATAATAACTGCCACAAAACATTTAAGGAGAAAAATGTAAGTCAGGGGTTAATTGATTTCCATGGTTGGGTAGGGGAGGAGAGAGGAGAAGGTGTGAAGAGGGTATGACCTAGTGAGAAAGCAGAAGCATGTGTGTATGAGTCCATGTTTGGAGGGTCATGTATCATCGTGCCGTACGTGTGGTAAATCAAGCTTCGAGGTATTGCGAAGTATACATTTGAATTCCTTCTTATCCTGTGGTACAGGTCTGTGGATGGGCTGTCAAACTTTACCGAGCTCATTTCGGCTGTGGTTGTAACAAAATGGGGATGCACATTTTAGTTGATGATACATGAATGGGGGAGGTATGTGGTTGCTGATATCTGTGCCTGAATTCCCTATCGTCTATGTGTGTCGTTACCTGAGGGCTGTAGAGATGAAGATAAAGAACACTTACGAAAAATGCAATGATATTCTATGTCAGGGAAATGTACATCTGTCGTCGAAGTTGTTTTCGGTATCTGTTGAGAGTCGTCTTCTTTGCGCTGTTTTGCTCCTTAGGCATGAGCAAATAGCTTTGTCTGAGCCATCAGATTTACAAAAATGTTGGGCTAGCGTGAGTTTAAAGATACTAGGGAAACTGGGGATCCATGGCAAAGTTCATCAAGTGTCCATATTTAAAGTTGTCAAATCTTCTTCTTCGGTGCTTGTCTGTTGTCTGTATACATCTCGTCTCGTCAGCTTCCTCGTCCAAGGGGGTCTTTGTATCTTGGAGAAAAGCAGAAAAACAGGTGAAAGAAACGGACCGTATAATCGCATTTTCATCACATCCTGGTTTCTATCATTGGGTCATAAATCAAATCCAGGTTAATTACAGTTTCCTCACTCCTCAAGCTCATCACTTTTGTACTTTGTTTGCACCTCATTAAAGCCTGCCCGCATCTAAATATCAATCCAATCGATATAACGACACCCAAGATACATAGTAGAAACTTTCCAACATCCATTATGACTCCTTGAGCCCAGTCTCCTAAACCGGAGAACCAATTTCGCGGGTTCAACCATGACACCCAACCAGTCAGCTCATTACCTACAGCAGCAAGGGTGAGATTGTGTTTTCGACGAAATTCCCACTTCAATTGGAGAATATCGTCCATCTTTTGGTCTATGACCTCTACCGGATCCTCGGTGCTATTTGTGATATACGTGCAACACTTTATGCCGTACTGTGTTGCCAATGTAACACAATATCCGCCTGTTACTGCTGTAAGATAATTAAGAACCATCCTATGCTGAACTAGTTCTGTTTTATAAGCTTGAAGTTCTCTTCCAGTGTATCTAAACGTGTCATCATACATTTCAGTGATATTATCTAACAAATTGGCGAGTGCGGAAATGTATTTATAATTCATCACTCCCCGAGCGGTACGAGTGAAATCTAACGCTACCAGAACCTGAATCCCGGTGGATTCATGGATAAGATCAGAGGCCGGATGCTCTAACCTTTCTGACAGTTGTCTTTTAACCCGGTGCTCGTAGTGAGTGTGAGTATAAGGAGCTTGGGCACCACGGTGTATGTCCTTCATTTTGTCATGTGTAACAGTCATCACTTCAGGCAATACTTTTCCAATGTAACACAATCCTTCAGAGTTTGGGGCAAGCCACTTGTACGCCTTTCTCCCGCATATGAAATATGCATCATCGGGGAGAACATAAGGGACGGAGAAGGACATGACCATGTTACAAACCTTCCAGGTGAAATCTCCTGACCCTAATTCTTCCAACTGCTTAATGCACGTATCGGTTTGTACGATATGTGCACAGTATCCTGGTGATACCTCTCCAACTCTAGTAATCCTATTCCCTAAGGTATATCGATACCGGAAAGATTTTCCTCTACTGGCTATGTGGCGTACGAGCTCTGCATCTGTAGGCATTCTATCTGCTCTGTGTGAAAAGGTCATGGTAAGGTTGCTCCATGACACTTCCCAATTTCCCGGTTTTCTGGGATTGGAGATGTTAAAACATAAGAGGGACCTATCCACATGGTATTGGTGGAGCTTCAAACTAGGAGGGCTGGAGATATTAAACCTCCGGTCCACCGGTCTCCCACCACTTAGCTCAAGTACCTCCCCTAACGTTAAAGGAAATGGTACTAGCCCTGATTTGCTGTGACCCTGAGGTACTTGAGAGCATACCCAACAATCTGTTTGGTTTAACACGTTACCCACTAAGGAGTGATAGTCACTCAATGGATGCCGGTCTATATGGATATTAAAACTAGATTGGCATTTCTTTATGCATCCATCTTCAACCAGATTATCACAGAGCCTACAGATACAATTTTCTTCAGCTAACAATCCATCACAATTTCTTCTATTGGATCGTTTTCTGATACTCGCCTTTGCTTGTTGGTTTGGTTGATCTTGGAAAACTACGCCTCCATCATCATAATCGGAACCCATTCCAGAACCTCTTTCGACCTCTATGATACTCTCGCCGGAACAGACTGCTCTGGTCAACATCATGGTTAACATCAAAATCCGGATCACAGTCTCTTGGGGCAAGTCCATCTTTGAGGAGGAAATAGAGAAGAATGAGAAGGGGGAAAAAGAAATTTTAAGGGAGAGGGGCTGGGAAGTGGAGAAAAACAATAAAAGGGAGAGGGGAGTCGACAGCTGCTTTCGATTTTCAAGGCTCAGGTGCCGCCTCAATCCTCCTGGAACAGACACTCCAGTGATACAACCTCTACCGTCTGTTCCTTATCGCGGGACTTCTCTGGATCAGCAACCTTTTTGCAGTGGGATGAATGGACCCAAGTCTCTCTCTCAGCAACCTTCAATGCTGTGGTGCTAGTCAATAAGACCTGGTATGGTCCTTCCCATCTATCAATAAGACAACCTGAGCGTAGAAAATTTCGTATCATTACATAATCCCCAGGTTCAATGTCATGACAATTACTATCTGGTAAATCAGGAATCACCAACTTCAGATTATCATTTTGATTCCTCAACTGTTTACTCATGTTAGTCAAGTACTTTACAGTTACTTCATTGTTACATTTCAAATCATCCTGAGGGTTAATCATGACATGCGGTTGTCGACCAAACAAGATTTCAAAAGGAGACAGATTAAGAGGGGACCTGGGAGTGGTTCTGATGCTATACAAAACAATGGGTAAAGCTTCTGGCCACGTCAATCCTGTCTCTGCCATTACTTTACTCAATTTATTTTTAATAGTGCTGTTCACTCTTTCGACCTTCGCACTCGCCTGTGGACGGTACGGAGTGTGCAGCTTGCTATCAATACCCATCAATTTACACATTCCTTGAAAGACATCACCTGTAAAATGGGTACCCCTATCACTTTCAATGATTCTAGGGATACCATATCTACATACAAATTCCTGCACAATTTTCTTAGCTGTAAACATAGCGGTATTTGTAGCTGCTGGAAAAGCCTCGACCCAATTCGAGAAAACATCTATACAGACAAGTACATATTTCAAATTTCGACATGGGGGTAATTGAATGAAGTCAATTTGTATTACCTGGAAAGGGCCGCCGGCAGGTGGGATATGGGATGGTTCTGTAGGTATTGCTTTTCCAATATTCTTTCTCAGACAGGTAAGGCATGACATTGCTCTTTTACTCGCATGAGAGGAGAATCCTGGGGCGCACCAGTATGCTCTTACCAATTTGCACATCCCCTCCTTGCCTAGATGAGTCAGCCCGTGAGCTGCTTCAGCCAGACATGGAAGGTATGCCCTGGGGGCCACTGGTTTACCATGTCCATCCGTCCAGAGCCCTGAGGACTCCTGGCCATATCCCTTTGCCTTCCAGACTGCTCTTTCCTGTGTGGAACACAGATTCTGCATCTCACACAACTTCTGTGTGTTGATGGTATTAAATACCATCAACTGTGTGGTGTCTGTCCGTGTGGGGGTAGCAGCTGCAAGCTTTGCGGCTTCGTCTGCTCGGCTGTTACCAAGGGATACTGGGTCTTGGCTATATGTATGTGCTTTACATTTGATAACAGCCACTCTGTCGGGTTCCTGTATCGCTGTTAGAAGCCTTTTTATGTGAGCTGCATGCGCTATCGGTGTACCAGCTGCCGTCATGAAATTTCTGAGCCGCCATAGGGCTCCGAAATCATGGACTACCCCGAACGCGTATCTGGAATCGGTGTAGATATTGGCTGACTTACCCTTAGCCAATTCACATGCTCTGGTTAGGGCGACCAGTTCAGCAACCTGGGCTGAGTGAGGTGGGCCTAGCGGTTCCGCTTCTATGGTGTCTTGGTCATCTACGACTGCGTATCCAGTACACAAGTCTCCCGAGTCTGACTGTCTGTGACAACTACCATCCGTGTAGAACGTGAGTTCTGCATCTTCCAGTGGATTGTCACTGATGTCAGGCCTTGCGGTAAAATTTTGGGTCAAATATTCCATACAATCATGTGTATCTTCCTTTGCATTAAATCCTCCTTCCCCATCACTCTCACCTTCCACCCTTTGTGTCTGACCAGGCACACCTGGGAGAAATGTTGCAGGATTTAATGCGCTGCATCTCCTTATGGTGATGTTTACGGGGGCCATTAATGCCAATTCCCATCTTGTAAACCTTGCAGATGAGACGTGTCTGGTTTGGGCAGAATTCAATAAGGCAGATACCGCATGCGGTGTATGGATTGTGAGGTTGTGGCCTAGCACGACATCTTCGCTTTTTGTCACTAGCAATGCTATCGCCGCAACGCTACGCAAGCATGTGGGGAGGGATCGCGCTACCGTATCTAGCTGGGCGCTGTAGTATGCAATTGGCCTGCTGGCATCACCGTGTTTTTGTGTTAGTACACCTGCTGCGCACCCAGCACATTCTGTTCCGTATAGTTCAAAGGGTTTCCCATAGTCTGGCATACCTAGTGCTGGTGCCTGCGTTAGGCACTGTTTGAGTCTCTCAAATGCTGTTTCAGATTCGTCTGTATGCGAAATCCGATCAGGTTTGTTTGAAGAGACCATTTCCTGCAAAGGTAGCGCCAATATGGAAAACCCTGGGATCCAATTACGGCAATACCCACACATTCCTAAAAACGTCCTGATCTGTTGCTGGGTTTGTGGCAGTGTCATGTTTCTAATGGCTTGGATTCTATCAGCGGTCAGGTGTCTCAGTCCTTGTGTTAGACAGTGTCCCAAATATTTTACCTTAGTTTGGCATAATTGTAACTTGTCTTTGGAAACCTTGTGACCTGTGTCTGAAAGATGAAACAGGAGCTGTTTCGTATCCTTCAGAGATGCTTCCAGTGAATCTGAACACAGTAATAAATCGTCCACATACTGTATCAATACTGATCCACTGTCTGGTTGGAAAGACTGTAAACAATCATGCAAAGCCTGAGAAAATATACTTGGACTATCTATGAAACCTTGGGGTAACCGAGTCCACGTGTATTGGACTCCTCTGTATGTGAATGCAAACAAATATTGGCTGTCAGGGTGCAGAGGTACCGAAAAGAAAGCGGAGCAGAGGTCAATAACAGTGAAAAATTTGGCAGTGGGAGGAATTTGCATTAGGATGACAGCTGGATTAGGCACTACGGGGAACTGACTCTCAACTATTTTGTTAATCCCCCTTAGATCCTGCACTAGCCTGTAACCCCTCCCCCCACTCTTTTTAACAGGGAAGATGGGACTATTTGCGGTGCTGGACGTTCTTACTAGAATGCCCTGTTGTAGCAAGCGCTCTATTACGGGAAAAACTCCTAGTTCCACCTCTGGCTTCAGAGGATACTGTGGGATTTTTGGAGCTATCCTACCATCTTTTACTTGCACAACTACTGGAGCTACGTTTGCCATTAATCCAGTGTCCTGTCCATCTTTTGTCCAAAGTGACTCTGGTATCTGAGATATCATCTCTTCTACTTGGGATGGATTCCTATTTGTCATAATGGAATGTGACATTAATTTTGATGGGGAGTCTAACATGTCTCGTACTTCCTGAGCGTGATTCTCAGGAATGTCCAAGAATACACCTTCAGGGGTACAATAAATGACGCAACCCATTTTACATAGTAAGTCTCTCCCCAGGAGATTAGTTGGTGCCGATGCAGCCAGCAAAAAGGAATGCTTGGTATGCAAAGGCCCTATTGTAATCTCGGCTGGTTTGCTAACAGGGTAGTGCTGGACTACTCCTGTTACTCCCATGGCTGGAATTGTCCTACCAGTGGTTCTCATGCCCACTGTCGAATTTATCACTGACTTGGCCGCCCCTGTGTCTACAAGAAAGTTTAAAGTTTTACCAGCTACATTGATTGCAATTTCTGGTTCGCTTCCAAGACTGGCAATCAACTTAACTGGGTGCAGATTACAGGTATGGCCACACCCCTATTGGGTATGCTGACCTCCCTGAATCCCGCTGGCAGCAACTACTTGTGAGGGAGTTAGGGAACTACCAGAGGCATGCCAGTCTCTGTTTGGGGGATATCTTTTTGTTTCCCCTGTATGTGGCTCAAAACTCCGCCTCTGTGGACCCTGCTCCCAATGTCGTGTGTTGTGTTGTTGTCTAGGGGGTTGAAAAGACCTTTGTACATTCTTTGTTCTACATTCTCGTGCAAAGTGTCCCGGTCTGTTACAAGAAAAACATGTTATTACACTTGCCTTACCCACAGGATTCGGTGGTACATACGCAGGCTGCCTTGTGGTCAGCGCCTGTATACTTACGGACATCAACTTATCACTTTGCGATTCCCTGTGCCTAGTGATGTTTCTGTCGTGATCAATAGCAGCCTCTCTCAAGCCGGACACTGACAGACCTCGCCAGCACGGTTGCGTGGTCTGAACCCTAGTCTTTAATGTTTCCTTTAAACCATCCATCAGTACAGATACTGCTACTTCCCGATGGTTTGGGTTGGTCTTAATGTCTTCTATACCAGTGTACTTTGCCATTTCTAATAGTGCCCGGTGAAAATATTCTGTTGCCGTTTCGGACTCCTTTTGCTTAATGGAAAATATTTTATTCCATTTAACAACGGCTGGGAAATACTCTTTTAGCTGTAAATTTATCCTCTTTACATTATCCTTGTTGTACACGTCTGTAAGCGGTACATCTTTATCCAATGCACAATCAGCTAAAAACTGAGTTGCATCAACATTGGAAGGTAAACAAGCTCTTAGCAGTATCTGCCAATCCTTGTTGTTGGGTTCTACGGTGTTACCTAGATCCCTGATGTATTTTTGGCTAGCAACTAAATCCTTCCTGGGGTCAGGAAATTCGGACACTATTGTTCTTAATTCCATTCTGGAAAATGGAGTGTACATGGCAATGTTCCTTATGGGAGTGGCTCCAGACACATCTGTTTTTCCATTGGGAACTGCTATTACCCTTACAGGAGCAATTCTAACAGCCTCTTCCTGTGTAGATTCTACAGCTTGTTGTGGTACAATTGTTTCAGTGTAGTGCATGGTGCCGTACTTACCCGTTGACACGACCTCACCTATCCCTCCGCTAGGGGCTTTCACTAATCTCGTGGGTGTCGCTGTGCCTACTGTGGTCTCTGCTATGGTGGCTGCAAGAGAGAGAGCTGAAATTGTTGCTGAATCGTCTTCTTGATCACACTCCTGAGGAAGGTTCAAAACAGGGTACATCTTGCACGGGTTAATACTTGCATGAGTTATTTGGTTAACATCATTAACATTTACAGGGTTACTAAGAGTTTGTGTTTTACAACCCAGTGCGTTTCTCTCCGCAATCAACTTCTCTCCTGCAATGTATGGTGGAGGAGGAGCTGTGGCAATCAACTTCCTGACTGCCCCAGATCCTGCCGCCAGAGCCAAACCTCTCTGTATCTCACCTTCCTGGTGCCATAACTGTAAACAATCATGATGTTGAATTCGTCTCTTTGTTGATTTTACGAGACATATCCTCCTCCTTAAATTTTGTAACACTTCTGGACTAAAGCTACCTATTCTTGGGAATTTGTCCCTGTCTTGTACAGTCATTCTCTCCCATTCATCACATAAAGATTCGGTGTGAATTCCATATTTTTCACACATTACATATCGTGCCGACCCAACTGGTCGGTTCACAGAATCAACCTGAACCAGGGTTGATCGCCCCCTACCTGAACAAATGGCCCCCATAATCTGCAGGCGTTGCTTATTCCTCCTTGAATATCAAGGCTTTCAGCGAACCCTTACAAACAAACCAAGATGTCCTTGGGCAGGCCGGCGGTGGTGGTTTATCAAGTACCCCACTTACTTCTCGCCCACGTTGGCCTGTGCTGCAATCACTGTAGCCAGAGCTGCTGGACCCAACCTAGGGCCCCTGTGAACCTTTAGTTTACTGGAACATATGAGGGTTACCCGCAGGACACTTACTCTTTCCAGTAAAGTTGGGGTTGTTAGATAGTTCCTGAGTGACCAGCCAGATTCCTTCAGCCAGAGCTTGTATGGCCTATATGGGTTCTGCACCAACACCCCAGGCGTTGTGCCACTGGACTTTTATAGCGGACCTTTTACCTTACGACCTCCTGGTCTTGTTACCTTATGACCTCCTGGTCTTGTTACCTTATGGTCCGCTATACTCTAATGCTCAAATATTATTTAACCAGAGATGCCTCCCTAGCCACCGTATATGTCACTTACACGTATGTCCCTTGACGAGTACCCGGCTTTCCTTTTGGTTCCACCTTAAAGTTATATAAACTTTTGTATACAAAACACACTCACTCAACACAAGTACACTTTTGTTTCTATATCTATTTCTGCGCAGAAATTGTCTTTAGGCCAAAAGTGTTACCAATTAGGAGCAGGATCTGTTAAACTAAATTTCAGATTTTCCAAAAATAGATTTGCGTTATTTACCGCGTCGCGTTATCTACCGCTGTGCGTTAATTATCGCCTTTGCGTTACTTCACTTTATCACAACTTGAGCTACGTGGGCGTAACCGGACGCTACGTTGCGTAATGTACGCTGCGTGCGTCTGCCTTTTGGATTGCGTACGCTAGTCTTTGTTAGCGACACGTGTATGCAATGCAAAGGATCCACCGTAACACAATATATTTTTATCAATGTAAATGATCCCTGATCATCTACCGCAATCCACACTGACTGCCTTGTATCTCAGACAAACCGTGTGTTTGTTCTATACTTTAACTATCACCTCTACTATGAAATAACAGCAAATCTCTTTTTAGCACTTTCTATCAACTATAAAATTTGGCAAACAGGAATAGTGATATACGAAAATGAAACAGAAAATGCAGATATATGTATGCGTGCGTGTATACGCAAGACAGAAGAGAAATAAAACAGTTTTTAAAAGACACAAGCGTTTTGTTCTTACTTCCGGTTACCGGGTTCCTTCAGCACTCTTTATCTAAGCGAAGCAGACGCTTATCCCGTCAGCACTGTGAGACAACCTCCCACCCTTTGCTGGAGGGATAATGTCTGCTGATCTACCTAGTGCAGATATGAGAAGGATAGGACGAGCCCGCAATTGACAATGCTAAATTCCTTTGTCGTATAAACAACCCTTTATGAAGCTAAGAACACTGTACGCTGTTTACTTAAGAAGTACCGTACTGGTACGCTAGTTGCGTAACGATCGCTCAGCCGTAGGCGAGACGCTCAAGCGTCACGTTCGCTCACGGCCCAGGGATCACAGGACACGTTATTGGTTATGTCTAGGGTAATGATTCGCTATGGCGTAGCTTACGCTCGAGACCACGAGGAGGTCACCAGCGATGCAGACGCTCACAACACTATACCTTTATGATAAAACCTTATACCAATGAAATACACTGAATACCTTAATGTGAGTACAGGGTGTAAGTGCAACCTTGTGTAACCTGACTAACTACAAAGCTGCTTGAGCGTCACCGACGCTCAAGTGAACACTTAACACTATAGAAAATACACAGATGCTGGTTTAGGTTCCAAAGCCTATTAACTGTATTATATCTAATATACTTGTGAAAAGGGGATAACAGTACAAATGATACACTACAATATAACAGAGACTTCCTAACCACAGAACTAAACAATAAATACAAAAGGACAATACTACTCTGACCTAAATGAAATACAATACAATACTATCTAATACAATACAATACTAGCCTAGTCTAGGGGAGATATGAGAGAACAGAACAGAGAGAGAGAGAGAGAGAGAGAGAGAGAGAGAGAGAGAGAGAGAGAGAGAGAGAGAGAGATATTGGCTCACAGAAAGACAATGATTACGGAGAGAAACTTACGCACAAAGGGTATGATCGCCTGCGCCTCGATATCCAGCTCCCGGCTATCAGCAGATAACCGTTGATGAGAGAGTGAGAGCTGGATGTGGTCGGCCTGCCTATTTATGCCCCACACACAATGCAATCTCCTGGTCCTACAATCCCATTGTCCATTGGCCGAAGGAATTCGGCCCTGTATCATAACAAAAGGTCATAGGGTGATTCATACAGGTGGGCTGTGACGATTTCCAACAGCTCAGGTGGGTGGGAAACTGGGTTTCCCGCCGCATACCTGAGTATGTGTAATTAATAGAAATGGACATAAACTTCTTATGTTCATAACTATTCGCACGAGCGATTAATACGCTCCAAACCAACACCGGAATATTGCTAATTAAATACTCTTCCGATGGGTACCAAACACTGCTGTGTGATTCCTGTTAGACCCTTTGTACGATATAAAGAGGGATTCCTCAGCTCTGGGACATTGTATTTTAACCAAACTTTCAGAATCTATCAAAGGGACCATGATCTATAAACTACATTAATTGTGAACATTTGTAACGAATGAGTCGCACGCTACGACTACATAAACTCTACCGTAAATACGCATACCGCGCCTGCGAGTGCACGTTATTGCGGGTATGCGAATCCACGGGAGAGCGCATGCACGCGCAGCGCGGACCAGTGTGCGGTGCAAATATGGCAACGTGCATTGAGACATTTTTCTGACTTTGACACCTAAAAGACAATATTTATTACAAACAAACTATTTTAAACCTACCAACTCAGCAAGCACAGACCAGGGGTGCTGTAGACAGCTCCGTGCTCTAGCCTTGGGTACCCTGCTGGGGGGACACACCACTTTATTTGGGGGGTCCCTGTCCTGCGCTGACTACTTAGGTGGATTAAATGCTTCAGCCACAGGAAACCCATAAAGTGTGTCCCCTGGCTGCAGCATTACCCCTTGCTAGTGGAGTCCGGTGTTGGTTTTAAAAATGCGGGGAATCCATATGTCTTTTCCCCATATTGTTAAACCAGGGCCGGCTCTTAAAATACAGGGAAACGCAAAGCAATTTTCCCCCAGTATTTTTGGAACCAGGACCAACTCAAAGAACCCGGGGTTGGTTAAGGTTGTGGGGGGGGGAGACTACAAGTCATTTTTTCCCCTGATAATTAACAATTTATTTAGATTACACCGAGAAGCACTCAAATATCTCACTGATCTGTACAGGCTTCATGTTCAGGAGTGTTTGGCTATCAGCATACACATCAAACACTGCAATCAAACACAAATGCATACGTCATTGGAAAACACGATTGCCAAAAACACAGAAGCATAGTAAATGCCGTATTTCATTTTAAAAAACACACCCGTATCTGGTCGATCACATCCATGTTTAATCTCAGGCAAAACACGATTCTTTGTAAATTTTTCCCTCTCTCCCTCCAAGGCTTAGTACATAGACCTTCAAGTCCGGAATCTTCCTGGAAGCAACCCAGGGCATCTTTGTTTGGGTAGTTAAGGAACCAATAAAAAAATCACTCGTGGGCAGCATTGTGGCAAGGTGGTGCACAGGAAGTGGTAAAGAGCGGGAACATTCAATGTTCCTTCAGTAAACCAACAATCCTCAAATTATTTTGTAGTGTTCTGATTTCCAAATCATCCAATAATTGACTATATCTGATATTCAGATTTCTGTAAATGAGCAGTGTGTTTCTTTAAATCGGGAACAACTTAAAATGTTTCACTGATGCTTTCATCCATCTCGGTAACCAGGTTTGACAACTGTTGAATGTGTCCTTTCTGAGCAAGTGTGGCGCCTGCTCATGTATCAAGTGACCCTTGTTTCTTTAACAACCAAAACCACTTCCCCATAGGTGAGAGTTCTTAGGGAGCTCAGGTCTGTACCTGCAGCCTAGTAGGTATCTGTAGGTGACAGAGCAGCTGGAGAGAGAGGGTCCTGGTGCCTCTGCTTCTGCATTGGAAGCAGCGGCCATATTGGAACTTAGCTGACCCTTATCCAGATAGGGCTATGCTGTTTAGCCAGCATTGGAGTAGAGAAACCTCTGCATACACAGGAGGGGAGCACCCCACTAGGTGTAGGCAAGGCGAGTGCCACTGGCAGCAGAGCTATGGTAAAGTGTAACTTACTCCATAGCCAGAAGTCTTCAACACGTAATTTTAAGTGACGGTCCCACCACTTTATTATTTTTTTATATCGAAAAAAAGCTTACATTATAAAGATCAGTCATTTATTAATGGGCAAATTTATAAATAGCATTGGTTTCTGTAGCCTAGCTGTGAATCTATATGTATAAATGCGAAAGCCCTCACTCGCTCAATCACTCACTGACTGACTGATCACTAATTCTCAAATTTCCCAATATGTTAGGATGCTGAAATGTGACATAGGTATTCTTCAGGTGGGAAATAGGAAAACTACGTAATTAGAAATGCAATAAACCTCCCATAAGGGGATGAAAAGTGGGTTGACATAATGACATCATTACTGATTGGTGGCTTGCATTGCATGAACCATAACACCCAAATGGACAATCGGATCAAAATCTGGATTGCACCTACAGTGTGTAGAATTTAATAAACTACAAAAATGGTCCTGTCACATTTTACCGTGTCTGCTACGGGTGCTCCTCGGGTAATGCCAAGAACCATGGATAAATATTTACTTACATAAAGAAGTCTTAAATTTACAGCTCTATAGATTTACAACATTTTTAACACTCATTTATATTAACAACCGTGAAAATCAGAAACTCCCGTGCGAAGAACAGCTAGTAGAAAGATACAAGAGAATTTAATTTAGCTACAGTACCAAGATAGTAGACTATTAATGTATATAAATCAAATTCTAGTTATTAAAATAGATAACAGCACATCAGTAGCAGGCATTGGGTATGTACACAAATGCAACAGCACAGGTGGATATCACAATCCCTATTGCAACAAATAGTAAAATCACTGTGGTATCCAATACATTTCTGGGTGTGTAAGAAAGTTAGGAAAATGCATGTGAGCAAAGCAGAGCCGTAACTAGACATTTTGGTGCCCTCTGCCAGAAAGAGGATTGGGGCCCACTCACCCCAATATCTAAAATAAGAACATTACATGCATAAGGTGTGCAGCAAAAATATAAGAGCGTGGCTTCATGGAGAAGGGGCACTGCCACAGAATAGTACCAATTCATATTACATCGCATTGTAGTGTCTGTTATTCAAATCACACTATAGTGCCACTTATACACATTACACCACAGAAGAGCCCATTACACAAATTATTCCATGGCAGACTTCCTTATACACATCAGGCCAGGTAAAGCACATTATACACATTACGACAGGTAGAGCTCCTCACACACATTCTGCCAGGCAGAGTCACTTACACAAATTATGTCAGGTAGAGCCCCTTACACACATTATATTGGAGAGGTGTGGGGGGTGGGGGGGGGGGGGTGAGATTGTGTTAGAAAGAGTGAGCAAATATGTGTGTGTGACTGTGTGCCTCCGTTCCCTGCACTCCCTCCCCGCGACAGCTATGTCTCACTTACATTACTTATGCCTCAGAAGACCAGCGGCTGCCTCTGCGACCTGGAAGCCCTGCAATACAGTACAGGGGTTAACGGCAGGCCCAAATTTCCCTCAAGGTAATCTAGGCACCCGCTAGGGCCCGGTGGGTCCCAAGGGGCTCTTGGATAGGTCCCACTACGAAATTCAGACTGTCTAAAATGTTCCCAGAGTCCTATTGTCTGCACTGTGCATGCTTTACATTACACATGTAATACATGTGTGATGTAAGGAAGTCCTGCCCACTTCCACCTACCATAAATGATAAATCCTATACAGGTACTTGAAAAAAAAAAAAAAAAAAGTGCGTGTGTGTGTGTAGGTTGGGAGCTCACTGTATGCTTATACCGACATTATCAATTGCAGGACTGTTGGGTAGTCTGTGTCTAGCTTGTGAAATTACCCTGGCACCCCAGCAATGTCACTGTTACAATAGGCAGGCACCTAGTGCTTGCAGTGTGATAATGTCAATGACAGCCCTGTGCCATACAGCCCAGGAGAGAGAACCCCATAGTCTGTGGTGATAATTCACCACCATCGTTGTGTGTCATAGGCAGTAAGCAGGGCACAGACACATATTACAGTGTACAGATGTAGCCATGCTCATCATATCGCTATAAGTGGCAGGCTATATGTGGCAGGCTGCATCACGGCATGGTGCACGGTGTGCCAGGCAGTGACTATTCACAGCCAGCGATCGCTCCTTTAATTTCTTTAGGAACTAATGGGAGTGATCGCCGGCTGCGAATACTCGCAGCCCGACATGCCATGCAATGCAACAAGCAATGTTGCAGCATGTCTACATCTGCATGGGGGGGGCAAACCGGTATCTTGCCTAGGGCCCCTTGAGGTCTAAATCTGGCTCTGTTGGGCGGGTAACACGCAGGACAGATTCTGACACTTCCCATCACTGCCTGCTATAATATCTACAGCGGCAGGATGACGCCCACCACAACTCGGTGTGAGTGCGGAGGGTGCACCCACAAAGAAAATGCGCGGTGTGCAAGGCATTGTCGGTCAGATCCTAGTTACGCCATGGAGCAGAGAAAGCAAGAAACAGAAGTTGATGAGAAGGAAAAATGTGGACAGTAGCCAACTGCAGTGAGCAAATTTTTTTTATCAAAATTATTTTAAAAAGACCACAGAGAAGATCACCCAGGCAGACTAGTTTTTTGTTTTGTTTTCCTCTAGGAGCATACAGTATATGAAGAAACTTACTGCTTTAAATATGCTCCTAAAAATGTGTCTACATTCAGTTGAATAGAAATTGCTATATTAAATAAATAAAATACCATGTCAAACACCAGAGTCATGGGACTGCCACAGTTTCTGTTTACCAGTATGCAGTGGGGTAGGCCTTAAATAAAATGTAAAAAAGTTACTAATCTAACAACACCTTTCAAGTCAACTCATCGAAATACTATTATTCATAAGATAACAGTGATTCCTTTATTATGTGACTTCAAACACTGATCCAAGTAGGCATTCTATCTCTGCAGCCAAATTTGTAACAAGGGCAAAACATTGTTTAAATGTAGCTCTGGAAAAGGAGTCTGCTATAGAGATTTGAATCAGAAACATTTCCCTTCCACCAGTTTTATTAAAGACGTCCCTCAGTTTATGTATTATCAATGTGCACATTTAAGAATTAACATACTCATGCAGTTTCTGAAATGAAAGCAACTTGCCTAAACCAAGCTATAAAAATGTGAGTATAACTAAACACTGCATGTAATTCTACCACACATGCACAACACTCCAAATGAAAGGTCAACGTGCATATTTTACTCATACACAAAGGAAGAACTTGTTTAGACTGTACCTATCAAGCTCCTTACAGGCCTTTAAACATGATCGCTAAAAGATCTTGGAATGTGAAGTTCTAGACACGCGAATACTACACAGGATATTAGGGCGATAAAATCTTTCTTATTTTTGCTCACATCCCATACCAGAGTGAGCAAAAAAAAAAGCAAAGTTCAACTATTGTAACAAAAAGAATTATGTGCAGTCGCACATAGTTCTAAGGTTCAGACAGAACCTTGTGACTAGTTAAATTTGTCCCTGGGATGTCACGTGACATTATGCAGGTTCACTACAGTTAACCCTGCCCCCTTCCCCCTTTAGTTCATATTTACCCCCCTGTTCCTGTTGCTCTACTTCATGTGTTCTTTCCCTGCTCTGCACCCGTCCTGACCATCTCTGCTAGTTCCCACCTCCATGCAACTCTGCCCCTCCCCCCCAACACTCCCACCCCACCCGCTGCTCTGTCGTGTCACCCCGTTCTCCTGCTCCCATACTTACCCCAGCAACTAGTCTCCTCTACCATTCTCCATTGTTGAACCATTGGGATGAGCCATTCCACTGCACATGCATTGTGGAGACAGGACGGCCTTACAATTATTATATAGTTTCCTCACTGTGCCATCTATCCGACACATATGGTACTCCAACACAGATATTACAAGAACACAGAAGTCTCCCCATAATGGACAATAAACAGAATCATGAAATCCTGATATCATTTTATATTTAATAATATCACAAATTGAGAACATCTGTAGCACTTGCATTGCTGCCGCATGACCTTCATTACACTAAAGACCTTCAGTTTGGCAGCAATCATTTTTCAAGATAGTCCGATTTAAGAGTTATTTGTTTTATTAGATAGTTACATAGCTATAAAACCAGGTTATTTCAACAGAGTTTAGAATATATAACTAAATTAAAAAGTAAGTATATAATTGTAGCTTTAATTAACAGATTTTTATGGTGAACAATATAATGTAAAGTAGCTAAAAATAATAAATTCAGTGTAGGCACAAATGAAACCCTAATCAAAACCGTTCAATATCAAATCCCATCATAACATCGGAATGTTGCATTTCCACTACTTTGTTTCTTTACAAATACACAAATATAAGATTTCTGTCTGTGTATTTTGTGGCTAAACAGTGAGCTTCCTTCTTAACCATGAACTAGCATCCATTCACTATGTGGGCACCGCACAACTTAAATGAAAGAAACATAGCATACAGATTTCTGTTTTCTATGACACTGTTTTCCTAAAGATCATTTATGTCTATCGCTGCATGATTCTCCGCTACCTTGAATTTTGATGGGAGGCTTTGTGATTTTATAACATGACCATATTCTTTTCTGTATATTTAAAGAAATTGCATCTACAGTAGATTCCTTATTCAGGGGTATTGCTTAATATTTTTTTACATGTAAAAATAAATAAATTATTCATACCTAGTCTCCAGATGGTGTCCCTCCATACCTACACAGATATTACAATCAAGGAACTCATTTCTTATGTCAAACATTGTATCTACAGTGCTCTGTTCACTCAGGGTAGGTGATATTCCACTAGTACTTTCATTGTTTTGTTTTTTATTCCAAATTTGTACATGATGGCATTTGGCATCTAGTCATACCCAGGGCTGTCTTTAACAGTACTGTAGGCCCTGGGCAAAGAAACGCACTGGGCCCCTTAACCACCTATACATGGGAAAAAAAAAAGCATGCCCCTCCTGCGTCTCTCTACATGCTCCCACACAGTCAATGGCTGTCAGCACTCTAATTTGTGGATAGCTCCAGTCATCCACCAATCAGCATGCTGATAACCATTCATTGCCTGGTTGCAGGCTGGGACACAGGTAAAGAATGCTGCCTCACCGCTGATTATGTAACCATTACCTGCCCCTGCTCGAAAGCCCCTAGAATTGTGGGGCCCTGGGCAGCTGCCCAGTGTGCCTATACGCTAAGATGGCGCTGGTCACACCCTTTTGTGAGTGAAAGGCCTAATTCAGACTAGTATATAAACCCAATGGCTTGTACACTACTCTGATGTTAGAAAATCTGCGCATGTGCAGGACCTGTACTGTGAATGCACGAGTTCTTAACTGTGAGATCTCTCGCAGCTCCTCAAAGCCACATCACCTTATAAGGGCAGGCAGGGATAGCCAGCATTTCCGAAAAACAGGGGCAGAGGGAAAGTGCATATATGCAAATTATATATATGTATTATTATTATTATTATAAGATATATATTAAATGTACATAAGAAATGCGGACCCCCATTTCACACACAGAAGAAAATTACCGGTATTTCTGTCTGATAAGGGTATAACACAGCGACCCCACAGCACAGCCATCAGTGCCGTAACTAGGCATTTTAGCGCTGTGTGCAAGAAACAGTATTGGCGCGCCCCCCCTTATGTAAAATATGGGCAGTGCGCGCCGTAGGCTCGAGCAAAAAAATTAGGGGCGTGGCTTCGTAGGGAAGGGAATAATACCAATTCATACTACGGTGCACAGTTGTCTCCATTATTCAAATTACGCCGCACAGTAGCGCCACTACACCAGGTAGAGCCCCTTTTACACATTACGGCAGACAGTGCCCCCTTTTTTTACACATTATGGCAGACAGCTCCTCTTTTTACACACTGCGGCAGACGGCGTCCCCTTTTTACACACTGCGGCAGACGGCGTCCCCTTTTTACACATTGCGGCAGACAGCGTCCCCCTTTTACACATTGCGGCAGACAGCGTCCCCTTTTTACACATTGCGGCAGACAGCGTCCCCTTTTTACACATCGCGGCAGACAGCGTCCCCTTTTTACACATTGCGGCAGACAGCGTCCCCTTTTTACACATTGCGGCAGACAGCGTCCCCTTATTACACATTGCGGCAGACAGCGTCCGCTTTTCACACATTACAGTAACAGAGTCCTCCTTTTTACACATTAAGCAGGCAGAGGTGTGTGTGTGTGTGTGTGTGTGTGTGTGTATATATGTCTGTCTGTCTACTCGCCTGGGGGGAGGCCACAATCCACGATCCAGCATCCACAGAACGCTCCTCGGGACCGGCAGCTACAGCCACGCTACCGAGTCCTCAGCAGAAGACAGCCGGCGCAAGCAGGGCTCAGGGACGGAGTGGGGGGGAAGGGCGACGCTCAGCAGCCCTTACCAGCGGGAGCGGAAGACTGGATGAATGCATGAGGGGAGGAGGAGACGCGGGACGAACCAAGGGACGTTGGAGAGAAAGCAGCACAGCTACATACAGAATGTATGCAGTGGAGACTGAGGGGCTGGGCTAATTGCAGCGTCACACAGTACAGTATCCGCCTCCCTGACTGTCACACATTTGAATTGCAGCTGCCCGCCTGTCAGGTGCTCCCAGTCCACGTGTTGCCCAGCAAACGGCTGCTGCTGACCCAGCGCCCACCACCTTCCCTGGCTCCTTCCCCACAGTCATTAGATTGCCACCGGCGCAAACAGCCCCGCACTCAGGCGCTGACAGTACTATGACGGCTGTCAGTGGCTGCCGGCAGGTGCAGGGTGCAGCGCTTCGGATAGGCTGCTGTTGTTAGTGGAAGCGCTGTGGCGAGAGAGGGGGAGCAGTGGTCAGCGTTGCAGCCCTGCAGGTTCTGCCGGCGGTCCTGCGCCCGCAGTGCTCTTGCGATGTGTGCAAGGCACCGCTGGCCCATAGCTAGTTAAGGCACTGACAGCCACCACAGCCCAGCCTAGTGTCAGACCTTACTATGCAGAAAGCCAAAAGAAGTCAGATGAGGAAAAGAAAGACAAATGAAATAAAGTATAAATCATCTTAATATAGCAGCGATATGGGAATTAAGTGGAGAAGAGAGAAGTATACAGTAGCAGTAGAGACCAAACTTTTATGTAGGAATACAGAAGGCGCTGTGAAGCAGGATATTTTCCTAGCTTGTGTGACAAATATAGGACAATGCCATATATTGACACAAATCTATGCTGGTCTGCGGAGAGGAGTGCATTCAAGAGACTCATAATTAACTATCTTGCTAGAAGTTAATGAGTTAGGAAGAATGACAGAGTAACTATAATTTATACATTTATCCTATGGTTACTAGGTTACTTGTGAGTTTCATAAAGAAGCAAGTTTCACCACCATGACCGTAAACTATGCTCCAATAGAGAATATACTGTATTCTGAGCAGAGAAATATACAACTCTAGTAAAACACGGTTATGGATCACTGCGTTAGGTTGACAGTGATTAGGTTGACAGTGAATAGGTCGACCACTATTGGGCAACATTGACACGGGACAGGTCGACACATGAAAAGGTCAATATGACATTTTTAAAATGTTTTGGTGTCGTTTTTTGAATAACAAAGCCAAGAACCCCAATTAGTGCACCGCGTCACCTTGCTCTGCTACCGCTTACTATTCCCAATTGTAGTCCATGTGGATGGTAAGCTATTTTTATTTTATTTTTTTAAAAGGTAATGTCAACCTTTTCATGCGTCTGCCTATCCCATTGTCACATCAGTTTAATGTGTCGATCTTTTTCATGTGTCAACTATGTCAATGTCGACCTAATTCACGTCGATTTACCATCCGGATACCAGAAAAGACAAGCCAGAGACAGAGAGATAACAGTCTACATACTGGACGGTATTCAATTCTTTTCACCCCCTTCCACAACCATTCTGTTTCTGCTGATGGTCTTAGTATAATCATTTCAGCTCGCTACCCTCAAGGTAGCGAGGGCGCCCAAACCTTTACGCAGCTAAACCTGATTACTATGGGTGCGATATGCGCTATAACGGGGATCACTTTAGAAAGGAGATTGGGCGTGATATATCATTTGAATACCGCCCTTTGAGTCCCAACGTGTTTACATTTTTTTTTACTGCAGTACAGAAAAGGACTAATCACACTCGGGTATGTCTGAATGACCTTATTTTTTGGAAAGTTACAACTAGTTTTCTTCTTTGTATTGCATGGCAAATTATTTAGCCTGTGTAAAGTGCATCTACATATATACAAACTCTGAGTATGGTTATAGAAATTATAAATGATAATACAGATAGCAATGTTACATGTTTTAAGTCTAAAGATATTCTGGATTAATTACGTAATAGCAACATCTATTAACTGTAACTATACCAACAGGATTAACTGATGGTTGTGTTAAAATAGTGAGAGTGTTCTTATTATATGCTGTGTACTTACTGTGCAGTGTAAGAGACGTATTCTCCCAAAAGAGATCTTCAAAAGAAGTGTTCCAGACAAATAAAGCAAATAGTATTTGTATTCACTGTGTATTATATATAATTTTTTTCAGTCTGAATATTTTACATTGCTAGATAAAGAATTTTTTTAGCATTCCCAAGCAAGCCCAGGGATATATACTCTGCAGAATAGCTTGGGTGGAGGCACAGGAAGCCATTTTGGTATCCTACCTACAACAAAAAGGGGCTTGCACTGGCCTCTGCTACGGAGCTGCAACGGCCAATCTAAGTAGCCTCAAGCTCACTCAGATGGATGATATTTTCTCAGATCAAAAGCTATAATCTTAGGATGCAGCAGCGGATCACAGAAGCCGGCAGGAGGAGTCTATTAACACAAGACGCCTCCTGCTGCATTAGCATATTTCCACACAGCGTTCATCTCTGAATCAGGCCCAAAGATCCACGTTATTGTGGAGTAAGAAAATAATGTAAGTGGCCTGTACTAGCCTGACTGTTTAAGCACAGAATACAGACTGCACTTGTTCTGGCTGATATTACTGAATCACTTTAGATTATTATCTCACATGGTTGATAAGCAGTTACACTTAACACTATTTGCTTCAGCAGTAATCTACAGTTAACAATTTCCAGGTTATGCAATGCTGGTTTGGACTTTGTTCACTTATCCTGAGCAATAACTGCTATATTACATACATGCAATCAGATAACAGATAACCTTTTTATGAACTTTCACATTTATGCAAAGTTCTTCTAAAGTAAATATTAACTACTGCATTTGTATCCTATATTTTATTAATTGAAGAATGAAAATAAAAAAACATAAAACCTTTAAATGAAAATGATAATTTCCAAATGTAGAACAATTAAGATGATATGCTACATACAGCAACTTAAAATATGTGGACACCCCTTCTATTTATTTGTTCTAGAAAAATACTATAACGCAGTACTTCGTATGCAGATACAGCCACGGTCGCACACAGAATATAGGCATGCCAAATAAAATTTTAATTAGCTTAACCTGCTTGTGCGTCCTATTTGGAACGTTCTACGAATAAGACGCATTTTAATTAAAAAAGTGGCAAGTAAAGACGCTCGGTGCTACAGAGTCACGCCACGGCATGGCGTGACTATAAGGGCTGTTTAACATGTCAGGAGGCTAGAGGTACAGTACCAGTCAAAAGTTTGGACACACTTTCTCATTCAATGGTTTTTATTTATTTTAATTATTTTCTACATTGTAGATTAATACTGAAGACATCAAAACTAGAGCTGACCGGGTTCGGTTCCCTGAGAACCGATACCCCCGAACATCACGTCCCGAGCCCGGATCAGAGCCTGGCTCGGGACTTCCCGCCAGACTCGGAAACCAGAACGAGGCAAAACGTCATCATCCCGCTGTCGGATTCTCACGGGTTTTGGATTCCATATAAGGAGCTGCGCATCGCCGCCATTTTCACTCCAGTCCTGGAGAGTGTAGCGAGAGGACATGTCTCTCTCCTCAGTGTCTGTCTGTGTGGGAAAGTGGTGTGGCGACCTGCTCTGTCTTATGTGTCATTCCAGTGCTGTCTTGTGCTGCATCAGTCCAGTCACAGTGGTGGTGTCCTCTGCTGCCTTATGTCCAGTGCTGCTGTGTTGTCCTGCATCAGCCCAGTGGTGGTGTCCCTGTGCTGCCATAAGTCCAGTGATACTGCCGTATAAGTCTAGTCCAGTGGTGCAGCCATAAAAGTCCAGTGGTGCAGCCGTAAAAGCAGCCGTAAAAGTCCAGTGGTGCAGCCGTAAAAGTCCAGTGGTGCAGCTGTATAAGTTCAGGGGTACTGCCTTATAAATCCAGTGGTGCTGTCCTGTGCTTAGATTATTTACTCCAAATAAAGGGGTTATTAATATTTAATCCAAATAATTTTTACAGGGTTTGCCCTGTGTGGTTTAGGGGTACGCCCTTCTGTGCCGCATATTGTTATATAACTCCGTCCAAATAAAAGGGTTATTATAATCCAAATTATTTTTACAGGCTTTGCCGTGTGTATGTGGTTTAGGGGTACACTCTCCTGTGCCACCAGTATTGTGCGTGTATTACATCTGGGCAAATTCCAGCACGTCCCATGTTTTGCACATTTAATTAATTTGGTGATGCAGAATTTTTTTTTTAGAAATGACAGGGGCGTGCAGGAGATGCTGTCGGTGGGCCGAAAAAATTGCGGCCCACTTTCGACATTCAGCCACTGCGTGCCACTCCTAGATGGGCCAGGTGTTTGTGCCGCACACTTGTGTCGCTTAGCTATCCAGCGACCTTGGTGCACCTCTTTTTTTCTTTGCATAATGTGCTGTTTGGGCACTAGTGTTTTTTTTTTTAAGTGCCATACTGTCTGACACTACAGTGCCACTCCTAGATGGGCCAGTTGTTTGTGCCTCACACTTGTATCGCTTAGCTTAGCCATCCAGCTACCTCATTGCACCTCTTTTTCGTCTTTGCATGATGTGCTGTTTGGGGCCTATTTTTTAAATCTGTCATCCTGTCTGCCACTGCAGTGCCACTCCTAGATGGGCCAGGTGTTTGTGCCACACACTTGTGTCGCTTAGTTTAGCCATCCAACTACCTCATTGCACCTCTTTTTCTTCTTTGCATGATGTGCTGTTTGGGGCATATTTTTTAAATCTGCCATCCTGTATGCCACTGCAGTGCCACTCCTAGATGGGCCAGGTGTTTGTGCTGCCCACTTCTGTCACTTAGCAAAGTCATCCAGGTACCTTGGTGCAACCTTTTGGCCTAAAAACAATATTGTGAGGTGTGAGGTATTCAGAATAGACTGGAAATGTGTGGAAATGAATGTTGTTGAGGTTAATAATACTTTAGGATCAAAATTACCCCCAAAATTATGTGATTTTAGCTGTTTTTGTGTTGTTTTTTTTCAAAAATCATCCAGTTCCAAAACCAAAACCCGAAAGGGTGGTTTTGTCAAAACCAATCCAGATCCAATACACAAGTGAGGATCCAGATCCAAAACCAGAACACAAAACACGAAAAAAAGTGCCCGCTACACATCTCTAATCAAAACTATGAAAGAACACATATGGAATTATGTTGTAAACAAAAAAAAGTGTTAAATCAGAATAAGTTTTATATGTTAGATTCCTCAAAGTAGCCCCCTTTTGCTTTGATGATAGCTTTGCACACTCTTGGCATTCTCTCAATCATCTTCATCAGTGGCGGTTCTTGCCACGGGCAAGCGGTACTTTTGCCCGGGGCGCCGCCATCCGGAGGGCGCCGCACCAGGGCAAGATCCGCCACTGTGCCCCCCGCAGTGCCCTGCTGTGCCCCCCCGCTTTGAAGGGAACCAGACGCGTAGCGTCTAGTTTCCCTTCATTGAGAGGACCTTAGTTGTGCGGTGCGCGATGACGTCATCGCGCACCGCACAGCAAAGGTCCTCTCCATGAAGGGAAACTAGACGCTACGGTCTAGTTTCCATTCATGTAGAGGACCTTTGCTGTGCGATGCGCGATGACGTCATCGCGCACCGCACAGCATAGTGGCACAGACACTAGGGGTCATAATTGACCTCTAGTGTCTATGCTGTTCTATGGGAGAGACGTAATAAAGTCTCTCCCATAGATTGAAGAGAGGAGAAGAGCGGCGCCGCCGGCGGATGGGGGTCTGCAGCGGTCTGGATCAGGAACGGGGATGGTAAGTATACTTTTTTGTATTTATTTTTTCTTTCAGCGTCGTGACCACGCCCCCATTTGAAGCCACGCCCCCATATTTTGCCCGGGGCGCCACAAGGCTAAGAACCGGCCCTGATCTTCATGAGGTAGTCTCCTGGAATGGTTTTGAATTAACAGGTGTGCCTTGTCAAGAGTCTATCTGTGGAATTACTTGCCCTCTTAATGTGTTTGAGACCATCAATTGTGTTGTGCAGAGGTAGGATTAGTACACAGTGGACACCCCTATTTGACTACTGTTGTAATCCATATTATGCCACGAACCACTCAACTCAGCAAAGAGAAATGACAGTCCATCATTACTTTAAGACATGAAAGTCTTAAAGTAATACAGAAAATTTCAAGAACTTTGAATGTATCCTCAAGTGCAGTTGCAAAAATCCTCAAACGCTATGATGAAACTGGCTCTCATGAGGACCACCCCAGGAAAGGAAGACCAAGAGTAACCGCTGCTGCAGAGGATAAGTTCATTAGAGTAACCAGCCTCAGAAACCGCTACTTAACAGCACCTCAGATTAGAGCCCACATAAATTCTTCACAGAGTTCTAGTAGCAGACAAATCTCAACATCAACTGTTCAGAGGCGATTGCGTGAATTAGGCCTTCATGGTCGAATTGCTGCGAAGAAGCCACAAGTGAGGATGAACAGTGGAAAACTGTACTTTAGTCTGATGAATCCAAATTTGAGATTTTTGGTTCCAACCGCCGTGTCTTTGTGAGCCGCAGAGAAGGTGAGCGGATGGTTTCTGCATGTGTGATTCCTACTGTGAAGCATGGAGGCGGAGGTGTGGTGGTGCTTTGCTGGTGACACTGTTGGTGATTTATTTAAAATTCAAGGCACACTTAACCAGCATGGCTACCACAGCATTCTGAAGCACCATGCCATCATATCTGGTTTGCACTTACTGGGACCATCATTTGTTTTTCAACAAGACAATAACCCCAAACACACCTCCAGGCTATGTAAGGGCTACCTGACCAAGAATGGAAGTGATGGAGTGCTGCGTCAGATGACCTGGCCTCCACAATTACCTGAACTAAACCCAACTGAGATGGTTTTGGATGAGTTGGACCGTAGAGTGAAGGAAAAAGCAGCCAACAAGTGCTCAGCACCTCTGGGAACTCCTTCAAGACTTTTGGAAAAACATTCCAGGAGACTACCTCATGAAGATGGTTTAAAGAATGCAAAGAGTGTGCAAAGATGTCATCAAAGCAAAAGGGGGCTACTTTGAGGAATCTAAAATAAAACATGTGTCTGACAGGATGTGCAGCCTCCCAATACGTACGCAATTCAATTGTGGACAACTCGAACTTAGGTTGACCCCTGACAGCGCAGCCTGTTCGTAAAGTCAAGTTCCCCCAAACCCACGTCAACGCCCAGTGATTGCCTGTTGCTGTCAATCACACTGAGGTCGCATCCTTCTGGCATGTGGCTGCAATGTGTAAGGTTACGCATGCGCACTGCAGCCAGTGCGTGTGCACAGACCACCCAAATGCAGCCACTGCATTCGGGTCTGAACGACCTCCAGTGCTCCTATGTACAAAGTGAGGTCCATCAAAGAATGGTTTGCAGCATTTGGTGTGTAACTGAAACACAACTCTCTCAGGATTCAATCGTGCCCAATGGCTGAAAAAGAAAAGATCAGAGTCCAACGTCAAGATCACCCCCTTTAAAATGCTGTGGCAGGACCTTTAGTAAAGCTGTACATAAACAAATGATATCAAGCAGTACAATCTGAAGCAGCGATGTAAGGTGGAGTGGGACAAAGTTCCACAAATATGATGTAAAAGACTGATAAACAAAAGTATTACTTAAGATTACTTGTGTTAAAAGTAGTTCTACAAGCTAATTCAATCATGTTCTTGTTCAGGTTGGCATATTTTTTGTTGACCAAATAAAAGGCATTACATGTTATTTGTCATATGAAAGAAGACCCATCAAATGCTATGACTTGGTGAGCACTAGATTGTTAAATATGTCCAGAAACATATAAACACGAATTGGAAATAGGCTATTCTTTTGTCACGTGACTGTATAGCAGAGATTTTCAACCTTTTTTTACTCGCGGCACACCGAACAATATTTTAAAATTGCCAAGGCACACCATCAGTTCCCCACAGAAAAAAACAAAACACACACATTGGCCCTCACAGTAAAAAAAAAAAAAAAAAACACACACATATATTGGCCTACACAGAAAAAACAACCACATTGCTCCCCACATAAATCATGTTGCTCCCCACATAAATCCTATTGCTCCCCACATGAATTATTCACATTGTCCCCCCCCATAAATCCTATTGAAATCCTATTGTTCCCCACAGGAGAAATAAAATAACAAATATTATCAGATGTCCTCCTCCCTGTCCCTCAGTGGCAGGCGTTGTTCATAGTGGAGTTCTGCGAATACTGAGCAGCAGGCGGTCGGGCAGGTGTGGATGTGGGTGGGCAAGGAAAGCTGTGTATGCAGGCGGGAACTGGAAGATATGTATGCAGGCGGGTGGGCTGGCTGGGTGGTGAGACGCGGCGGCCGTGACCTATGATATCACATTGTTTTCAAGTCATAGGTCATGGCCGGAGCACAACTGATCCTCTAAGAAGAACCCGGGCCAACAGTTCATTCTGAAGGTGCAGGAAGCTGCTCTGGCTCCGCGGCACACCTTGCAACTGGTCGCGGCACACTAGTGTGCCACGGCACACTGGTTGAAAAAGCCTGCTGTATAGGCATCAGAAGGAACGCCCCCAGTTTCCATAATCAGTCACAAATGGTTGCTGGTTATTTTATCAACCAATCAGGATTGACTCATGACTGTTCAAGTGGGAGCGAGTTGTTTTCATCTCCATTTACGCATTTTATCACCTTGAGCTCACGTTATACAGACATAGGAACAAAGTAATTTACCAGTCTGTGTGTCTGACATACATAAAAATGTTAGGAATTTTAATGCCTTTAGAAAAGGTGTGTGCTGTCTTTGCTGTGAACTTTGGAACAACAGTTACTAGTGGAAAGAAGTATGTGTAAGTATTGCCAAACACCTTTCCCTATGGCTTCTTTACATCATGTTTAAATGTTTCCACCACAGCCACCTCACAAATACTTCCAACACATTGGGATATGCCTAGTGATGCAACAATTAAAAGAGCCAAAATTGTATATTTTGGTTGCCATAGTACGGACACATACTGTTAACTTAATTGGCATTTAATAATTTAACTGCAAGCTTTGTGTTTCTATTTTTGTGGTAAAGAAAGCAGATAGTAAGCTCCACTGTTACAGGGACGGATGAGGCTGAATAAGGTTTTCACAATGCACAGAGCTCTATATTGACCCTGTATAAGCAAATAAATGGGGGCAATTCAATTAGCATTGCAAAAAAATGTAGGGTTAAGTGCCTGGAGTTATATAATTATCAGAAATTCACTTTGACTAATGCCATAGGGCTAGTTGCAAGCTAACCACTTGCAGTAACTGCATCACGCCTGGCATTTACCTGGGAAATACAGCCACACCAGCCATTAGTAAGGATAAGTGCATGGCACAATGCAGTCTACTGAATAGTTACGTGCCAATGATAACTGAATTGCCCCCTATGATTACTGACAGCCAAATGCATGATAAAAATATTTAATAAACTGCATTCATCACGGTCGAACAAAATTACAATGGTCATTTGCTTGTTTGATGTTACTTTGAAACTAATCTCAGGCATGTCAGAGATCTGAAGACCCTGGTTTTATTATTGACATGTAAAAAAGATCCAAAGTATTTTAGTGTTATATAACATTAATTAATCAATCAGTGGGTATGGAGGTGAAATTGCATTAAAAACTTACAGTTTCTAATTACACTATATTGTTACCTGTAGCTAAGGACATGGTGCAATGAGGAGAGATTTGGATTTATAGGCCACAGTCACACCATCTGGCAAGATAGGAGCTTATACAAAAGTGACGGCCTGCACCCATCTTCAAGGGGAACGAGAATACTAACTGAACAGTTTGGATGCTTCATCAAGAACTATTTAAACTAACAGAGGGGGGCAGTGAACCAAACAAGAATAAAGAAATCTGCTCCCCCAACACAGAGGTATTGTTTCTGCAGGCAAAGGGAATAGGTAGCATATCCACAGCAATAGAAGATAATTCAGATCAAAACCAAATAAAAATAGGCAGAGAGAGGAACATAGCTAGGAACAGGAAAAGCACAAACAAAACTCTAAAAGCTATGTGTGCAAATGCTAGGAGCTTAGGAAATAAAATCCCAGAACTAATTGCAATTAATGACAAGGGATGATCTAGACATTGTGGCAATTACAGAGTCATGGTACAATGAAAATCATGACTGGGACATAGCTATACCGGGATATACTTTATTTAGGAAGGACAGAATTGGAAAAATCGGAGGAGGGGTAGCAATGTATGTAAAAAATGCATAAATACTACATTAATACAAAGTATTGAAGAAAAAACTGAGGCCCTTTGGGTGACCATAGAAACAGGGGAAAAGTCGAGTATTCGTATTGGCGTGATATACAGGCCACCAGGTCAGGAAGAGGAACTCGACAAGTACCTATTGCAGGACATAACTAAAATGGCATTAAAAGGAGAGGTAATAATCATGGGAGACTTTAATCTTCCTGATGTAAACTGGGAAGTGTATGTTGCTAGGTCCACTAGAAGTAGGGACATTTTAAATTCCCTTCAGGGAGCATCCCTCCACCAATTGGTGAGGGAGCCCACTCGGAAAGACGCTATATTAGACTTAATACTTACAAATGGAGACAGAATATCGGACGTAAAAGTGGGTGAAAACCTGGGATCCAGTGATCATCAAGCAGTATGGTTCAGCATAAAGACAGAGACTGACTCATCCCATACAAAAACAAAGGTGTTGGATTTTAGGAAGGCTGATTTTGTAGGGATGGGAAAATGTGTAAGCGATTCTTTGGTAGAGTGGAGGAACTTGGAAGCCGTTCAGGAGAGGTGGGATACATTAAAATGTGCAATATTAAAGGCAACAGACCTTTGTATCAAAAGTGTTAGGAAAAACACAAGGAAAAGGAAGCCAGTGTGGTTTGCAAAAGAAGTAGCAAATATTGTGAAAGCAAAAAAGATGGCTTTTAGGAAATATAAGCAGACACAAAATAATGAAGACAAAGAGATATATCTTGTTAGACAGAAGGATACTAAGAAGGTAATCAGATTATCAGATTGTTATTGCAAAGGCACAAGCTGAGGAGAAAATGGCCCAGTCAGTGGGTAAAGGAGGCAAAACTTTTTTTAGATATATAAGCGAAAGGAGAAAAACAAAAGGCGGAATAATAAAACTAAAGACAGACATTGGGAGTCTTGTTGAGGGAGACAATTTAATAGCAGATCATCCTTATAATTATTTTTGCTCAGTATTTACTACTGAAAGAGAGGGGAAGGGGCCACAGTTAAGTTTCAGGGATATTCAGGAAAATGACACAAGTACATTTACAGAGGAGAAGGTCCTAACAGAACTCTCAAAGCTGAAAGTGGACAAATCTATGGGGCCAGATGGGATACATCCAAGGATACTAAAAGAACTTAAAGAGGTGCTGGTAGCACCATTGACAGAATTATTCAACCAGTCATTAGCTACAGGAGTAATTCCAGAGGACTGGAAAAGAGCAAACGTAGTCCCACTGCACAAAAGTGGAAGCAAGGAAGAGGCAAACAACTACAGACCAGTGAGTCTTACATCAGTAGTAGGGAAATTGATGGAAACACTCTTAAAAGAAAGAGTTGTAGATTATCTTAAATCCGGCAATTTACAGGATCCCAAACAGCATGGATTCACTGGGGGGAGATCATGTCAAACAAATCTTATTGACTTTTTTGACTGTGTGACTAAAGTGGTGGATAAAGGTGGAGCCATCGATATAGCTTATCTAGACTTTAGTAAGGTTTTTGACACAGTTCCACATCGCAGACTGCTAAATAAACTTGAAAGTTTGGGATTGGATATTAGGATTATTGAATGGATAAGATCTTGGTTGAAGGATAGAAAACAGAGAGTTGTGGTAAATGGAGTGCATTCACAGGAGGGAAATGTTACCAGTGGAGTACCCCAGGGATCTGTACTTGGACCAGTGCTTTTTAATATCTTTATTGGTGACATTGCAAATGGCATTAAAGGGAAAGTATGCCTTTTTGCAGATGACACAAAGGTATGCAACAGGGTAGACACACCAGGTGGGGTAAAACAAATGATTGAGGATCTAGGTAGACTAGAGGAATGGTCAAGAGTGTGGCAATTACAGTTTAATGCCAAAAAATGCAAAATCATGCACTTGGGTCTCAAAAATCCAAAGGCTAAATATAGTATTAATGGCACTATACTGGAAACTACTGAGGAGGAAAGGGTTCTAGGAGTCACTATTTCAGATGACTTAAAGGCAGGTAAGCAATGTAACAAAGCAATGAGGAAGGCTAGTCAGATGCTTGGCTGCACTGGGAGAGGAATCAGCAGCAGAAAGAAAGTAATAATGCCACTGTATAGGTCATTGGTACAGCCTCATCTAGAATACTGTGTTCAATTCTGGAGGCCATATCTTCAAAAGGATATTAATACATTAGAAACTGTACAAAGAAGGGCAACTAAAATGGTGCATGGCCTACATCACAAAACATACCCAGAAAGACTAAGAAATCTCAATATGTATAGTTTGGAGTAGAGAAGGGAAAGGGGGGACATGATAGAAACTTTCAAATATATCAAGGGTTTTAACAAAGTCCAGGAGGGAAACATTCTCCAAATGAAGAGAAGCAATAGGACACGAGGACATGCACTGAGACTGGAGGGGGGGGAGGTTCAGGGGAAATTTGCGGAAAAATTACTTCACAGAAAGGGTAGTGGACAAGTGAAATAGCCTCCCATCGGAGGTGGTAGAGGCTAAGACAGTAGAGCAATTTAAACATGCATGGGATAGACATAAGGATATCCTTACAAAGAAATAAGGATCAATTAAGGTTAGAGATTAAAAAAAAAAAAAAGGGGGCAGACTAGATGGGCCAAGTGGTTCTTATCTGTCGACAAATTCTATGTTTCTATATAGCAACAAATGCAAATACCGCTACAGAGATTTACCAGTGCTCCGGGAGCTGCTGGGCATGCCCCCAGTCTCTCTCTCATGTAAATAGACGCCGTGCACATGTCATCTATTCACCATTTGCCTACCCAACATCTCCCCAGAGCGGGACACAGAAAGCCTAAGGGTGGGTCAGAAGGACTGTGCCTGAAATGAGTGACTGTCATGTGAAATAGGGACCGTTGGGAGGTATGCAATTAATGCATTCAATCTCCTACACTGAATATTACACTATCTTTGAAGAAAGGAAAAAGCTAAGGCCATGGCATGAGACTGGTGAGAAGGCAACGGACATGACTAATATTCTGAGTATTTTTAAGTATCTGGGTTCCAAATTAATTATGCTAACAGCAAATCTTATAGACGGGTGAGAAGGAACAATGATTTCATCCATCAAGGTGTCTTTAGCAGTGCCAAGCCAAAGTTTTAGGACTTACATCTTAATGTGTCAGACATAATTGGGATGAAATGTAGAGACAGTCCCTAGAAAGTTATTTTTGCCAGTGTTTAACCATTTAAAAAGTTAATGTGATCGCTTTACCTTGTTCCGCCAGGCGATCACAGATCTTTTATAAAACAAATGGAATATTAGGATTCCTTCTAACAGTCAGTAACTGACTGTTACTGACTCCACCCTCTGAGCAGTGCGCAAGTAACTTGCTGTCACCAGCAGGCTCCTATACGGCACATGGAACGGCTTTTCCCAGGCTCCTACAATCAACACCTGGTATCACCTATTTTTGGGTATCCATAGACACGCTGCTGCAATACCTCCTGGCTGATGTCTGCTAAATCCCACTAGTCCCTCATTATAGATCAGTCTGCAATGGTGACTAGCAGAAGACTTCAGCTTGGAGACACTCGGCTCTGATCAAAACATTTGAACTTGGCACCTAGCGCCAATAGGTCCATTTAAATATAGCAGCATGACCCCTTCATTGCAGCAGCTGCTATCCTGCCCAGATGGGGAAAGTGTCTGGGTTCCAGTCCAAAGCCAAAGTTTTTTAGGGTTTTCCTCTAAATACTGAGAAGAGCATACACATGCTAGCTTGTGCAGAGGAAGAACCTACATAGAAATGAATAAGTATAAGGAATTTTCACGGTTTCATTCTTTACGAACATCTACACTAAGTTTTAGATAATTTTCTTGAAAAAATTCCTTTGTAGCTGTGTTTCTGAGCTTTGGCGTTCCATCTTCTGTGGAACTGGATCAATAATGGTTTAATAACTCGCAGGATAAATATCAAAATCTAAATATCACTTTGAACTTCTAGCAATTTTAAACCATGGTCAGTGACTTGCATCTTACTACATGGTGTCAAATAAAGTTTAACTTTTTTGTAACATGAGTCTTTCAAAAAATTTTTTTAGATACAATACAGATCTTCATACGCTGAATGAGCATTTATGATAAACAGATTTGCAAACATTGACTTATTTTGTAACCATAGATAACTGGAAGTGACTTGTATAATCTAATTCTAAAATTACTATTCATCTAAAATAAACAGGCCTGTCAATAAGCCATCGCTTTAAGCATTTATCATTTTCCACAAGTGTAGAGATTCTTTGTTTCTAAACAGCTGTTTCCACTCAAACGCATAATAGTGTGTATTTGGCAAACATCTGCCCAATCTCCTTGAACCAGCTAAGCACAGCATGCACCTGCTGTATACATGCTACATAACTGTACTGTCTGACTACGCGAGTACATCCTGACACAGGCGTCTTATGGCTTTATCTGCTCTGGACATAGATTTCAGCAGAAGGTGTGGGGCTTCATTTATTTTTGAATTTCCAATATCAAAATAAATAGTATCTATCCATTGCTTGGTGCTGTGTCCAAAAACTGTATAACAGCAGTTTCGAAGCAGAGACATCTTTGCAGTGTTAATTTTGCACACACACACACAAAAAAAAAAAAAAGACTAAAAACTAAAATCCTTGTCAAAATTAACACTGGAAGTAGGATTTACAATTTTTCAAAAACAATTATGTGTTCTAGATATTTGCAGAAAATAAATATGACCTGCTGTGAAGGAAATAGGATTGTGTATATCAATTGTTGGTTCTAACAAACATTATTTTGTACATGATATATCGAAGCACTATGGTAAGTCAGACTCTGTATTTAACACATTCTAAGCCTAATGAGCCTAAACACAGTCAAAAGGTATGCAATCTTCTCAAGGGAATTTTAGAGAGAAGTTCTTCAGCAAAATCCAATGTATCATTAATCTATTTGCAAAAGTTATGACTAAAATATCGACTAACATGAAAATGGAGACCCACTGACTAAATTTTGACTAAAACGAAGCAAAAGAAAAAGATTAAAATGTGACTTTAAACCAATAACAACTCTAAGTAAGAGACTGGACCAGAGGCGTAGCTAGGGTTTTCGGAGCCCAGGGCAAGATGAATAATGGCGCCCCCCCCCCCCCCCCCAAAAAAAAAAAAGAAAAAAAAAATTAAAAGAAAAACACAAAAAGAAGGATGTGCGCGCGCCAAAAAATGGGTGTGGTCACACACCAGAAGGGGTGTGGCCACGCTCCAGAAGGGGTGTGGCCACTGAAAATGGCCCACGGTGCCAGTTACATTGCCCCACAGTGCCACATACAATGCCCCACAGTGCCAGTTACATTGCCCCAGAGTGCCGGATACATTGCCCCACAGTGCCAGTAACATTGCCCCACAGTGCCAGATACATTGCCCCACAGTGCCAGATACATTGCCCCACAGTGCCAGATACATTGCCCCACAGTGCCAGATACATTGCCCCACAGTGCCAGATACATTGCCCCACAGTGCCAGTTACATTGCCCCACAGTGCCAGTTACATTGCCCCACAGTGCCAATTACATTGCCCCACTGTGCCAGTTACATTGCCCCACAGTGCCAGATACATGCCCCACAGTGCCAGATACATGCCCCACAGTGCCAGATACATGCCCCACAGTGCCAGATACATGCCCCACAGTGCCAGGCCCCACTCAGTGCCAGTTACATGCCCCATTTGGTGCCAGATACATGCCCCACTGTGCCACCGCCACCCTCCCCCCCCCAGTCACTCACCGGCCGCCTTGTTGTTGATATGTGAGGGGAGGAGAGCGCAGCGCCTCTCCGTCCCCTCACCGCTCCAGGTCTCCGGCGGCTGTCTGGCGACGGTTCGCTAGCCAATCAGAGCTCGCGGACCGGCAGCCAATCAGGAGCCGGTCCACAAGCTCTGATTGGCCAATGCTGGTAGCGGCGGTGAGGGGAGGGAGAGACGCTGCGCTCTCCTCCCCTCACATTTAGGGTTGACGGGGGCGAGTGGGGCATGATGCCCTGGCCGCCGGCGGCGCCCCCCCTCTCCTGGGCCTGCCAAGTTGCCCAGGGCACGTGCCCCACTCCCCCTACCCTAGATACGCCTCTGGACTGGACACACACTAAGATTATCTGTCCAATCTTTCTGGTTGGAATGAAAATCTGGTAATGTATAGGTCCAGGAGCAAATGACAACTGACCATTTGCTCCCAAACACTGAAAAACAGACAAAAATGGATGCTCAGACAAATTAGATAAATCCATTTGATTTAACCAATTTATCCGAATTATGATTTTTGCTCTTTTTCCGTATTTTGGGAGCAAATAGTTGATGGTCATTTGCTCCCATACATTACCAGATTTGCGCTCCAACCAGAAAGATTGGACAGATAATCTCAAGGTGTGTACACATGGTAAGATCTTTTCTTCCGATTCTGACTATATAGTCAGAATCGGAAGAAAAGATAGTGCAGATCGCAAGGTGACAGTCACCTTGCGATCCCGATCCGATGCCGATGCGCGGCCCCGCGCGGTCGGCATCGGCCAAAAAAATAGGCTGTGCAGGCAAGTCAATCCTGACTATCTCTATAGAAGAGATAGTCAGGATTGACACTTAGCCAAAATCGCACAGAACCAGGATCGCAAGCACACTCATTATGTGCTTGCGATACTGGCTAAGTGCCGACCCGTCGCACAGTGAGAATCGGATAAGTCCGAATCTCACCGTGTATACACGGCCTTATAGTGTGTATTTAGCTTAAATCCTTGACAAAATTAACACTGCATCTTTGACTCGTATTTTCCTATTTCTACTCATTGCTACTTTTAAAATCTGTTTAAAATACCAAAATATAACATATTTGTGTGTTCGTACAAGGAATCATTGACCTTCAATCAAATAATTTGATTGTTGGAATAATGCTATACAAATGATATATTTAGAATATTGTTGAAAACAAGTGTAAATATTTAACATTTATGGTTATGCCACATTCATTAGAAACTGTTTAACAGTAAAACATATGATATCCCGGCAGACGGGATGCCGGCTGTCACTCAACACAGGTTCTATTCCCACTCGGTTGGTGGCATGGGCCCAATACACTTAAAACACTAAAATATGTAGGAACATTTTTAAAAGTTAATGCCATTTTCATGATGGAATTATTTTAGAGCCCATCATTTATCACATTAGCATACATTATAACTTATATGAATAAACAAATGGTATAAAACATTAATATGACTTAAAGCTGAAGTAACATTTTAAAGTAACATTTTCCTCCATTTTTGTCTATGTTATTTGTATAAAATGACACGTTTTTTTCTGTTACGTCCTAGAGGATACTGGGGTCCATTTAGTACCATGGGGTATATAGACGGGTCCACTAGGAACCATGGGCACTTTAAGAATTTGAGAGAGGGAGGAGCCAGCCCACACTATGACCCTCCTACCAGACTCAGTTTAGAAAATGTGCCCGGAGATGCCGGTCATGCTTAGGGAAGCTCCTGAAGAGATTTATGCATTTATTTTATATGTTTATTTTCAGGCAGGGGTGGTTGGCACCAGCCTGCCTGCTTCATGAGACTTGGGGGGGGCTGAGGAGGAGGAGGAGGAGAACGGCCCAACCTCTCGAAGGGTTAATGGTCCCGTTCCCCACTGACATGACACTGAGCTCCTGAGGGAACTATTCGCAAGCCTAACCACGGCGAGCGTATATTTCCGCAGCACGTCTCCACCCCTAACAGAGCCAGAAGAATGAAGCAGGTGAGTACTGAGCCAGCGTCCCTGTTAGCGGGCCGCCGGCCATTATGGTGGTGCGAGGGTACGGAGATGCACAGCTTCTAAACGGGGCGGAATGCGTCTCCAGACACAGTACACAACTGCGTCTCAGTACACTGTACCCAAACTGGCACAACAGCCTTAAAACGGTTCTGCTCCATTTTAAGCACAAAAAGTACCTCAGCCAGTATAAAAAAAGCGGGAAGACTGCGTGCCATTGAAGGAGCGGGGCTTCACTATAAGAGGATCCAGCAGCTCAATAGCGCCATTTTCCCTCTGCAGTGACTGACAGGGACACGCAGCTCCTCCGGTGTGACTCCAAATTACCTCAGCGGTACCAGGGTTCATAGCAGGGGGGAGCGACTATTAGTGTACCAAGTCCCCTATAAGGGTACTTAGTCTGTGGAGGCAGGCTCCAAACAACTCTGTCTCCCTGAAGGGCTCTTTGTGGGTTACTTGTGCTCAACCTTTTCCTGTGTGTGTGCGCGCTGCCACATTTACATTATGTCAGGCAAAGAGTGTGTTTCTTGTACAGCGGAGTGTGCCTCTTTACCAGGGGGCTCACTACTGGGTACTCAGGGTTCACAGAATAGCGGGGCTGATCCGGAGTGGGTAAATTCTCTTAAAGGAATGATCTCCACTCTTTATACAAAACTGTCCCGCAATAAAAAAGAGGCACAATACTTAAAACAGACTGTGGATGAGTTTATGAACAGAGACTCAGTCCCCAAAACAGCGTCTCAATCCCCTCCCATTTGTCCGCAAAAGCGATCTCTAGCCCATATCCTGCAGTCTGGCTCTGACGCGGACAGGTCAGACATGGAGGAGGGGGAGGTGGACTCAGAGGGGGGGATACAGCTCTGTCACAGGGAATAGAGGCTCTTATAGAGGCTATCAGAGATGTTCTGCATATTACTGATAAGGTGTCAGAGGAGTGTGAGGAATCTTATTTTAATGTAAAAAAGAAGTCCTCAGTTACTTTTCCTGTGTCAAAGTAATTGAATACCCTGTTTGAAGAACCATGGGTTAATCCTGATAAGTTTCAGATCCCTAAAAGTTTGCTCTCATCTTTTCCTTTTCCTCTGGAGGATAGAAAAAAATGGGAAAATCCACTGACAGTGGACGCATCAGTCTCTAGGCTGTCATGTAAAATTGTATTGCCTGTTCCTGGTGCAGCCTCCCTGAAAGACACGGCTGATCTTAAAATTGAGACTACACTCAAATCATTGTACACAGCTGCTGGGGTGGCCCTAAGACCCACTATTGCATGTGCGTGGACCACTAAAGCCATTGCTAAATGGTCAGGTAACCTAATTGAAGGGTTAGATTCCTTATCTAGGGGGGATGTTGTCTTACTCCTGCAGCATATACAGGACTCTGCAAACTTTATGGTGGAAGCCATAAAGGAAATAGGCACGCTTAACACATGCACCACCGCTATGGCAGTGTCGGCACACAGGGGCTTGTGGCTACGCCAGTGGATTGCTGACGCGGACTCCAGGAAAGACATGGAATGCCTACCACTCACAGGAGAAGCCTTGTTTGGCGATGAATTAGACAAATGGATCTCCACAGCTACTGCGGGTAAGTCTGCCTATCTTCCTTCCGCAGCCCCCTCATCCAAGAAGACTTTTCAGCTTCTAAGTTACAGTCCTTTCAGACGTCCAAGTTCAAGGGCAAATCCAGAGTTGCTTCTACGTCCTCCAGCGGTGCAAGAAGTAAACCACGCAAACCAGCAACAGCAGGTGCTCAGGAACAGAGCACAGGCTCTGCTTCCTCAAAGACTTCAGCATGACGGTGGACTGCAATGCCTGGAAGGCTGTCAGGTGGGAGCCCGACTACAATTCTTCAGTCAGATCTGGTCAAATTCGTGCCAGGATCCCTGGGTCATAGATCTTATTTCCCAGGGCTACAGACTGGAGTTCCAAAAGCAGATTCTTCAAATCAGGCTTGCCAGTTTCACAAGAGGCAAGTATAACTTTACAGCATGCCATCCAAAAACTGGTACAGACTCAGGTCATTGTTCCAGTTCCACCTCATCTACTAAGCAAGGGGTACTATTCCAACTTGTTCGTAGTACCGAAGCTGGACTGTTCGTTAAGACCAATTCTGACCCTCAAGTCGTTGAACCCATACTTACGAGTGTTCAAATTCAAGATGGAGTCTCTGAGAGCGGTGATCTCAGGTCTGGAGGAGGGGGAATTCCTAGCGTCTCTGGATATCAAGGATGCGTACCTTCATATTCCGATCTGGCCTCCTAATCAGGCTTATCTCCGGCTTGCACTGCAGGACTGTCACTACCAATTCCAGGCCCTGCCATTTGGTCTCTCCATGGCACAGAGTGTGTTCACCAAGGTGATGGCAGAGATGATGTTTCTACTCGGGAGTGAACGTAATTCCGTACCTGGATGATCTCCTGATAAAAAGCGCCATCCAGGGAAAGGTTGCTGGACAGCATTGCTCTCTCAACCAAACTCCTCCAGGATCACGGGTGGATTCTGAACATTCCGAAATCTCACCTAGAGCCAACACGGAGGCTACCACTCCTGGGAATGATACTGGACACGGAGTCACAAAAGGTGTTGCTTCTATTGGAAAAGGCATTGGTAATCCAGTTGATGTTTCGGGATGTCCTAAAGCCAACCCGGGTGTCGATGCATCTGTGCATTCGCCTTCTGGGGAAAATGGTGGCCTCTTACGAGGCACTTCAATACAGAAGGTTTCACGCAAACCCTTCCAGCTCGATCTGTTGAACAAATGGTCTGGATCGCATCTTCACATGCACCAGAGGATCAGTCTGTCGCCAAAGGCCAGGATCTCCCTTTTGTGGTGGCTATAGTCTTCTCACCTTGTCGCAGGATGGAGGTTCGGAATTCAGAACCGGATTCTGTTAACCACAGACGCAAGCCTCAGAGGTTGGGGAGCAGTCACTCAGGGGGTGCAGTTTCAGGGAAGATGGTCAAGTCAGGAAGTCATCCTTCCAATCAACATTCTGGAACTCAGGGCCATATACAACGCCCTTCTGCAGGCATCACATCTTCTTCAAGATCGGGCCATTCAGGTCCAGTCAGACAATGTGACAGCCATAACGTACATTAACCGACAGGGCAGAACGAAAAGCAGAGCAGCAATGTCAGAGGTGTCAAGAATTCTCCTCTGGGTAGAAAGAAACGCTGTGGCATTGTCAGCGGTCTTTATTCCGGGAGCAGACAACTCAGAAGCAGCCTTCCTCAGCAGACACGACCTGCACCCGGGGGAGTGGGGCCTTCACCCGGAAGTTTTCAGGTGCTTGACAAGTCGATGGAAATACCCACAGATCGACATAATGGCCTCTCATCTGAACAAGAAGCTCAGGCAGTATTGTTCCAGGTCGAGAGACCCACAGGCGGTGGCAATAGTTGCCCTGACAACTCCATGGGTCTATCAGATGGTGTACATGTTTCCTCCACTTCCTCTAATCCCAAGAATTCTAAAACGAATAAAAAGGGAAAAGGTTCAAGTAATACTCATTGCTCCGGACTGGCCAAGAATGGCCTGGTACGCGGACTTTCTGGAGATGCTCATTGAAGATCTGTGGCCTCTACCTCTTCGCGAGGATCTTCTGCAACAGGGCCCGTTCATCTATCAGGACTTACCACGTCTACGCTTGACGGCATGGAAGTTGAATGGCTGATTCTAGGCAAGAGAGGGATCCCTAACAAGGTTATCCAGACTATGATCCAAGCCAGGAAGGGAGTAATGTCTAAGCATTACCATCGTATTTGGAAAAAAAACCTCTCTTGGTGTGAGCGCAGAAATTATTCTGTGGTGGAATTTCATCTGGGACGTTTCCTGCTTTTTCTGCAGGCAGGCATGGATGTGGGCCTGCGTCTGGGCTCCATAAAAGTCCAGATTTCGGCCTTGTCCATTTTCTTTCAGAAACAACTGGCTTCTCTCCCTGAGGTCCAGACATTCTTGAAAAGGTGTTCTGCACATCCAACCTCCAATTGTGCCTCCGACGGCATCTTAGGATCTCAATGTGGCGCTGCAGTTCCTCCAATCGGACTGGTTTGAACCGTTACAGGAGGTGGACGTAAAATATCTTACGTGGAAGACCGTCACACTGTTGGCCTTGGCTTCAGAAAGACACATGTCAGAGCTGGTGGCTTTGTCTCACAAAAGTTCCTATTTAATTTACCATGAGGACAGAGCTGAACTCAGAAATCGTCAGCAATTTCTTTCTAAAGTGGTGTCCGCATTTCACATCAACTAACCTATTGTGGTTCAGGTTGTCACAGACATCTCTGCTACTTCAAAGTCTTTGGATGTTGTGAGGGCTTTGAAGGTGCATGTGAAAAGAACAGCTCATCACAGAAAGACGGACTCGCTGTTTTTTCTTTATGATCCCAATAAGATTGGGTGTCCTGCTTCAAAGCATAAAATTGCACGTTGGATCAGACTTACTATCCAGCATGCTTATTCCACGGCAAGTTTGCAGTCTCCAAAATCTGTACAAGCCCACTCTATTAGGTCGGTGGGTTCTTCCTGGGCGGCTGCCCGGGATGTCTCGGCTTTACAGCTCTGACTAGCAGCTACTTGGTCAGGTTCGATCACATTTGCCAAGTTCTACAAGTTTGATACTTTGACCAAACTGAAGGTCCTCAGAGACCAATCAGTTCTGCAGGAACCGCAGCACTCTCCCACCCGGTTTGGGAGCTTTGGTACATCCCCATGGTACTAAATGGACCCCAGCATCCTCTAGGACGTAAGAGATAATAGGATTTGAATTACATACCGGTAAATCTTTTTCTCGTAGTCCGTAGAGGACACTGGGCGCCCGCCCAGTTCTTCGTTCTTCCTGCACTGTTACTTGGTTAAGTAATGTTGGTTCAGCCGTTGCTGTTCCCGTTTCAAGTTTGGTTAGCTTGGCTTTCCTCTTGTGTGTGCTGGTTCGGAATCTTACCACTATCCTTATCTATCCTTCTCTCAAAGTATGTCCGTCTCCTCGGGAACAGGTTCCTAGACTGAGTCTGGTAGGAGGGGCATAGAGAGAGGAGCCAGCCCGCACTATCAAATTCTTAAAGTGCCCATGGCTCCTAGTGGACCTGTCTATACCCCATGGTACTAAATGGACCCCAGTATCCTCTACAGACTACGAGAAAAGGATTTACCGGTAGGTAATTAAAATCCTATTTTATTGATTATAAAGTGATCAATTAAACCAAAATTCTTACTCAGCAGATGACAAATCTGAAAACAGTTATGCTGGATACACACTGGCAGATATATTGGCCAATCAATTGATCGGCCAATATATCTGTTGCTGATCTGCAGGTGTGCACAAGCAATATGTCTTTGAAAGACGTCTTTTGGTGCCAACCTTCGATTTCGACCTCATCTGTGAGAGAAATCGGATTGTATGCACATTTTAGGTACCTTGAGACGCGATGCGCGGGCACGCCTCTCGAATGTCACGTCTCAATATAATATGTGCTGCACTTAATATCTCTCGCCTCATTTAATATCTCTCATCTCTCGTTTTAAAACCACATGAGATATATCGCACTGCGATGTGCAATGGGCACCCGCCGGGGCCACTCCCACACAGCGGTGATGTGCCGATCACGTGATTACCATGCGATCTATTGTATGATCGCGTGGTAATCACTTTGGCAGTAATCGCACCTTAACTGCCAGTGCGATGCCCCTCGATGTCGCGTCACGGGGCATCACACAAGTGTATGGGCACCATTTCACAGATATATTGCACAGATGGCCAATATATCTGCAGATATATTGGTGCATCTTTCTGTGTGTATGAACAACCATTGGCAGATTTATCTGCAGATCGATTGAACTGCAGATATATCTGCCAGTGTGTACCCAGCTTTACAGATTATTTATGCAAGGAAATATCTAACCAGTTGCTCAGCAACATTTTTTATGCTTTGGTTGCTGCACAAAATTAATATGTATGACCTGTAAATATTGATGACTAGTGGACATGGCAGTTATGCAGTGGCTGTGTTATGTAGATAGCTGCCATGTTTCAATGTTTGCATAAAGTGTAATAGATCAAAATGATTAAGTGTTGGGTGAGCTTGTATAAAGTATCAACAAATTGTAGAATTATACAGTTCAATGGTTAACCCATATGCATTTACATAGTTTAATGACATTTTATTACGTTCATTTGCAGTATATGAACAATTATTGTGCAATTTTTCACTGTGTATGATTGATGTAAATAAATCCACACAAGTGTGATGTATGTAATAAAGTATTGACAATATTAAATATCACAGCAAACGAAAATACAAAAAAGGCAGCAGCTGTCTCTAACACCTACGAACCTTATCAACCATACAGCCATGGTAGTATAATAATGGAAAACTACAGTTGGTGGCCAAATAAACCTTTTACCACCAGTCACTAGTCCACTAAATAGTTTCCCACTGTACAAAGCAGAAAAGTGAATATGTAAAAAAAGTGGAATATACACATATCAAGAGATTCTAATTTTCAGATTTGTACGTTGGTCTTTAAAAATATAAATACTAATAATAACAACACCACCACCACCAATCAAACCACTGGGCAGTGACAAAGAATAGACACCAACATTAACTCAAACATCATCATACATTAATATTTGTATATTATGGAACCAGCACAAAAAAAATAAATAAACAAAAACAAAGTAAGATACATTTCACAAGTACAGACCTAATTATAATATAAAAACAGGTTAAATCGGGGGGGAAAAAAACAACTTTGAATAAATTCCCCCCCAGTTCTCACTGAAATACAATTAAAGCAACATGAAATTCATTAGTTTTTTTACATTGTATATTAACATAAATTACTGTGGCAGGATTTAAAACAGATTTTGCGATTTACAAATTTGCCCTTGTTTTATTCTTAATGCTGCAAGCAATGATTTCTGTAAACTTCTGGACTCCCGTGGCTAGCTCTATGTACTTTCTGTACTAGGACATCTTACTGCCCCGCCTCCAACCCTCAGAGTCATCATCAAATGAACAAGAGTAGAAGACTGTTTATATATCTAGCAGACAGTTTTGTTTGACAACCAGAGAGCTATTGAAAAGGAGATGATTTAAAAAGGTACTTAAATTGTTGTTTAAAGAAACAAAATCAATTTGGGAATTGTTCCTTTAACAGAAGCACCTGTGATGTAGCCCACCAGGTGGACCATGGATGGACCTATATCAGACTGATAGACTTTTTGTATACAACTACAAATATGTAAATAAAATGTTTAAGAATGGAGGGGAAAAGACGAATATAAAAAATGTTAAAGTCAAAAGGAGAGCTGTTTGGGAAACCATCCTGGTACGCCTTTCACTTGTCCTTCCACTGATGTTGTGTTTAACAAGAGTTATAGACTCGAATTTCTGTAAAATTAAGATAAAAATCTCAAAGGACTGACGTCTCCATGTTTATTTGTTCAGGCAGATACATCATTGCACTTGTTGACAACAGTGTCTAATAAAAATGGACGTGTTTGCAGGGAGAACAGATTGTCAGTAAAAACAGCAGAGTGTGACAGGGGAGGGAGCAGCAATGGAAACTGCCATTTGCCTCAAACATATACAGCTTAGCAATGTAGTTTAGCAAGACCAAGCCAATATTGGAGCTATTAATTATCATAGCATTTCAAGATGCTTGCCATCTATAAACAGATGAAAAGGCATACCCATACTCGTATGGTAAAGAGATACAGATACATGCATTAAGCTACTTAAAGATATGTGAAATTATTCTACAACTGCTCCAATATCTATATAAGTACAATAGCCTTTGGGAAGGAATGGTAAAGCATGGGTTTCCCAACACTGGCACTGGGCATAAAACATGAGGCATGAGTGGTAAAACACAACTTTACTCATGACCTGCACATGGACAATAAGCCACTATAGGCCTGATTTAGAGATTTAAGCAGTCTTCGGATGCAGCAGCAATGCGCAAATATTCTAAAGCACCAGCATCATATCACGATAGTCACAGCCCTTTACCATCTGAGTCAGCCTCAACTTACTCAGACTGGCCGCCAAAACTCCCTTACTGGGACCAATGCCTACAATATGCCCATGTTTTGGAGAAAGATCCCAGTTGCTGATCCCGCTTTGTCCCCCAAATGCCGCAGCATGTCAATCATGCTGCAGCTAAGGGGAACGGATAGTAATCTCGTAGAATGAGACCTGCACAAGCGCAATACAGGTCCTGTGCATGCGCCCATCTACAACATACACATAAACCATCGGATTTTTGTACATCTAAGAATGAGGTCCTATGGGGTAGATGTATTAACCTGTAGAAGGCATAAGGAAGTGATAAACCAGTGATAAAGCAGTGTTAAGTGCAAGGTGATAATGCACCAGCCAATCAGCTCCTAACTGTTAATTTACAAATTGGAGCTGATTGGCTGGTGCATTATCACCTTGCACTTATCACTGGTTTATCACTTCCTTATGCCTTCTTCAGGTTAATACATCTGCCCCTATGTTTGGAGTAGTGATGTGCACCAGACATTTTTCGGGTTTTGTGCTTTGGTTTTGGATTCGGTTCCGCGGCCGTGTTTTGAATTCGGACGCGTTTTGGCAAAACCTCACCGAAATTTTTTTGTCGGATTCGGGTGTTTTTTTCAAAAAACCCTAAAAAACAGCTTAAATCATAGAATTTGGGGGTCATTTTGATCCCATAGTATTATTAACCTCAATAACCATAATTTCCACTCATTTCCAGTCTATTCTGAACACCTCACACCTCACAATATTATTTTTAGTCCTAAAATTTGCACCGAGGTCGCTGGATGGCTAAGCTAAGCGACACAAGTGGCCGACACAAACACCTGGCCCATCTAGGAGTGGCACTGCAGTGTCAGACAGGATGGCACTTCAAAAAAATTGTCCCCAAACAGCACATGATGCAAAGAAAAAGAGAGGCGCACCAAGATCGCTGTGTGACTAAGCTAAGCGACACAAGTGGCCGACACAAACACCTGGCCCATCTAGGAGTGGCACTGCAGTGTCAGGTAGGATGGCACTTCAAAAAAATAGTCCCCAAACAGCACATGATGCAAAGAAAAAAAGAGGCGCACCAAGGTCGCTGTGTGACTAAGCTAAGCGACACAAGTGGCCGACACAAACACCTGGCCCATCTAGGAGTGGCACTGCAGTGTCAGACAGGATGGCACTTCAAAAAAATAGTCCCCAAACAGCACATGATTCAAAGAAAAAAAGAGGCGCACCAAGATCGCTGTGTGACTAAGCTAAGCAACACAAGTGGCCGACACAAACACCTGGCCCATCTAGGAGTGGCACTGCAGTGTCAGGCAGGATAGCACTTCAAAAAAATAGTCCCCAAACAGCACATGATGCAAAGAAAAAAAGAGGCACACCAAGGTCGCTGTGTGACTAAGCTAGTATACTTGACGACACAGAGGTAGGTAGAGCAGTGGCCTACTGTACCGTAATGCTATATATTATATACTGGTGGTCAGCAAACTGTGCAAAACTGAAATGCACCACAGGTATGGATGGATAGTATACTTGACGACACAGAGGTAGGTACAGCAGTGGCCTTCCGTACTGTACTGCTATATATAGTATACTTGTGGTCACTGTGTCAGCAAACTGCAAAACTAAAATGCACCACAGGTATAGAATGTAGATGGATAGTATACTTAATGACGACACAGAGGTAGGTACAGCAGTGGCCTTCCGTACCGTACTGCTAAATATACTGGTGGTCACTGTGTCAGCAAACTGCAAAACTAAAATGCACCACAGGTATAGAATGTAGATGGATAGTATACTTAATGACGACACAGAGGTAGGTACAGCAGTGGCCTACCGTACCGTACTGCTATATATACTGGTGGTCACTGTGTCAGCAAACTGCAAAACTAAAATGCACCACAGGTATAGAATGTAGATGGATAGTATACTTAATGACGACACAGAGGTAGGTACAGCAGTGGCCTTCCGTACCGTACTGCTATATATACTGGTGGTCACTGTATCAGCAAACTGCACAACTGAAATGCACCACAGGTATAGAATCTAGATGGATAGTATACTTGACGACACAGAGGTAGGTACAGCAGTGGCCTACTGTACCGTAATGCTATATATTATATACTGGTGGTCACTGGTCAGCAAAACTCTGCACTGTACTCCTCCTATATAATATTATACTGGTGGTCCCCAGTCCCCACAATAAAGCAGCACACTGAGCACAGATATGGAGTGTTTTTCAGGCAGACAACGTATACAGGTGGTCACTGTCAGCAAAACTCTGCACTGTACTCCTGCTATATAATACAGCTGCTCCCCAGTCCCCATAATTAAGCAGTGTGAGCACAGATATATGCAGCACACTGAGCACAGATAAGGAGCGTTTTTTTCAGGCAGAGAACGGATAACTGGTGGTCACTGATCAGCAAAACTCTGCACTGTACTCCTCCTATATTATACAGCTGCTTCCCAGTCCTCCCCACAATTAAGCAATAAAGCACAATCAAGTTCAACAATAACGGAGAGGACGCCAGCCACGTCCTCTCCCTAACATTTCCAATGCACGAGTGAAAATGGCAGCGACGCGCGGCTGCTTATATAGAATCCGAATCTCACGAGAATCCGACAGCGGGATGATGACGTTCGGGCGCGCTCGGGTTAACCGAGCCATACGGGAGAATCCGAGTATGCCTCGGACCAGTGTAAAAAGGGTGAAGTTCGGGGGGGGGTTCGGTTTCCGAGAAACCGAACCCACTCATCACTAGTTTGGAGTAGGTTATCCTCTGAAGCATAGAATTGTGAACAAAATATATATTTAAAAAAATATATGACAAAAGCTGTAAGGCAAGTGCACAGGGTGTGGAAGGCGTGTGCTTCCTCTCAGCATTTCAGCCAACTTCCAGGAAAAGGCTGATGTGAAACTGCTGTTTCCAAACAGAGCAGTGCAATATGAGCCATCCTGAATTCAAAACCAGGCTGTCTCTGCTATGGGAGCTGGCTGAGATGCAGTCAGCCAAAGACAGCAGCCCAGGTGAGTAGTTTATGTCCCAGCAGGGCAATTAATCTACATACAGACTAACCACTATTTGCCTTATAGGAATAATTGTAACTTTGTAAATCATTGTTTAACAACAAGCGTGTGTACAAATCTAATAGATATAATAGAAATGCCAAGATTTCTGGCTTGTATGTGCAATTTAAAGCTGGGTACACACTTGTCCAATCCTCTGGAAATCCGATTCCCAACCGACCGGTTTGCCTGACATTGAACAAGTGTGTGCCCTCCACCGACCGACCTGCACATCCGATCCTGGTCACCTTTCAGGTTTCCTGGTTTATAAACCGGATTAAAAACTGCTGTCCATGCCACTGACATAGTGTGTAGGCTGCGGAGACCGGAGCAGACGACCGATCTCTGGTTCACAGCAGCCCAGCACACTATCAGCGTTGTGGGATCTGGAGGGAGCCCAGCACTGTTCACTGCTGCTGCGGGCTCAGCAGAGGGTATGGCGACAGAAAGCAAGGTGGCGGTACAGGTAACTCTACCTGTGCACCGCTTCCAGTTTAAAAAATGGTGCCATGGCGCCATTTTTAAATTTAAGATGGCCATGGCGAGCCAACCACGGCTCACTGTGTTATCACCCCGCCCCCTTGTGACGGCTAATATTAGCCAGTGCAAGGCAGCAGCTGTCAGTCCGACGGCAGAGGAGGAGCGGTGAAGAGCTCCAGAAGAAAGAAGACCTGGATGGCAAATTGGTCTGCTGAGAAATTGGACAAGTGTGTAGCGAGAACTGGCTGTAGAATCTGTGAGCAGATCTGCAGAAGGATTGTGTAAACACTCTGATCTGCAGTGTGATCTCCCGGTGATTGGACAAGTGTGTAACCAGCTTAAGACTAAGTAAAGGGGGGTACACACGGAGAGTTGTATTCTTAATTTCTAAGCAATCTGACCCGATTGCTTCGAAATTAAGCATGGATCCCTTCATGTGTATGCCCCATAGCGATAGCAATGCGTGGCCCCGCACTGCACCGGTTCTAGACTGGCCTGCATGCAGTCACAACCTAGTTACATCGCTCACTTCACCGCTGGGCGAAGTGAGCATTCCCCCCCCCCCCCCCCCGCTCAGTGTGCTGAGCAGGGGGGGGGGGGGGGGGGGGAGAGATGTGTGCACAGCGTTCTGTGATAGATCGCTCAGCCCACATCTCTCCGTGTGTAACCCCCTTAAGTAGCTAACAGAAAAAAGGAGGGATCACCACACCCAGTAGACATAGATAACATTAAATGACTACTGTACAACCTGCCGTCGCTTGACAAAATTGTGGGTCCTTTCCAGAAACGTCTAAAAAATAAAATTAAAAAAATAGCGGTCACGGCAAATTAAAAGTCGCGGGTCAGATTAGTATGGCCATATCTGTACATCAGGGGTTAAAGTGGGGAGGAACGAGGTGGAACTGAGTTCCACCACCTGTAATGGTAGGGGGAACTAGTTCCACTATCTCCATTGCCCTGCACAGTAATTCCAACATAAAAGCCCACCCCATCATCTGTGTCAATCGATGATACAGGCGGCACTAGTGTTACTGATGAGCTGCAGCCACCTACTCCTTCCTCAGGTCCTGGTGCCTCCATGGTCCTCCTCCATGAGTTCCACCACCTCACCAGGACCACTTAAAACCCTGGTGTACATACACACCCGTACATGCAGTACAGTATATTTGCACAAAAGATAAATGCACTCACACATGCATGTTTATTTGCAGAAATCAACGGATTAGTGCAGTAGCAGTGGAGCCTCGCAGGACCCGTCCAGATGTGTCAATGTGGGGGGGAGTACCTAGCACTCTCCAAGATGCTGGGCTGCCCCTGACTCCCCCCAGCACTGTGAAGAGATGATGTGTGCATACCCATGGCATCTACTCTACGCCTCTCCTGCTGCACTGCAGAGCAGGGATGTAAGCACTCTCCCCAACTCCCCCATCCACCGCGAGACACTGCCGGCTGCAGGTGGAACCGATGGGCCAGCCCCAGGGAAAGCGGGACAGCTGGGATGTATGTAATTATACAGCAAAATCTCTAAGGAAAAACTTGCTCTTTTTTTCCTACAAGTCATAGCTACAAATCAGTACTTGCCCAATATTTAATGGAAAAAATTATGTACCTTCTAGATGCAAAGATATACACAATGTGACAAGAAAAAGAAGATTAAACAAACAAAAGTACAGAGGCATGCCTAATGCCCCCTCACTCTAATTACTACTATTACTGTGGCTAAACCATACACCATTCCCCTTCCCCCCCCCCCCACACACACACACACACACACACACACACACACACACACACACACACTGTCCCACTTTGGGAGGGATAGCCAAGACCTCAGAATGACAGAAACAAGGTGGGGGTAGGGGAAATGTTTACAAGGCCATGACCCCTTTTTGGGAGAGGATACCTTTGGTATACATTGGTCTCAATTGTTAAGTACCAAATGTTGAGAGGTACTGTCCAAAATATTAGGCAAAAATAAAATGGTTTCATTTGGTTGCCTTTCTATAAATGCAGGAGGTTGGAATTTTCCATGAAGTTTTGCACAGTGTGTCACTACCACTTTTGCCATCTACACACAAATCTAGGTGTATAGGTTCAAGACTATAAAGTAGGCATGCAGCTTAACTGCACTGAGCCGACCGCACGTGTGCACCTTTGCAAAAAACAAAAACAAAAAAAACAAAAACTTTTGCTGCATGTAAACAGTCTGTTATATAGATGGACCCTTCTTATTGTGCCGAGACTTCCATATTATTTTTGGGATCCATTCAATTTGCCAGCTGTTGGGATCCTGGCGATTAGGATGCCGATGCCAGAATCCTGCCAGCTGGCAATGCCGCCAGCCTGAATACTGGCGCACAGGGGCTATTTCCACTCAAGGGTATACACGATACCCAAAGAGGGGGAACATTATCTGTGGTGAGGATCAAGATTCAGGCAACTAAAACTCACACACAATAAATCACAGTTGCTCTATTGGTTTACCATAAAATCAAAAGATATATATATATATTTTATACAACCACCAGCCATATGGTTGGTAGAATAATTATTTATGCATATGGCAAGAAGAATTTCAGATACAATTTTTTGATCATTTATTCTACAAAGCAAACACTAAGACCCACAGTATATGGCTTGTGTTTAGAGAGTACATCATATACAGTAGGTATGGTATGCATTATCCGTAGTCCTGAGGTTACAGATGTGTTGTAGTTTATAACACTATGGTTCAACTACTATAGACTCCACTTACTGACCCTGCCACTGACCTCCTCTTAAGTTATTAAGCAGTGCTCTTTACAAAGATGGTAAGAAGAGATGATCAATAGTCATATCATGTCTATAGCTATTACCAATCAGCAGTACTGTATTTATTTATTTTATTGTCTGGTTTTTCACAAATTCCTGGAAATCAGGCTTCCAAGATAATTGATCACGTGCGTGTTGTGGCAGTATGAAGGTACGTTGCATTAATGAGATATGCAAGAGGGATAGGTGTGAGCACACCTAATGCCTGTAGCTGGAGAGTGCAGTCTAGGTGAGACTGTAACAGCCAGAGGAGCCTGCTGCCTGTGTGTACAGCCCAAGAAAGGTTGTGAAATCCAGTCCAGACCTGCATATGGCAGGGTGGGCTACCAAACTCTGTGACCGAGCTCATGTTGCTGAGAAGAAGCCAGGCCACTGAAACTTGAATGCGAGAAGTCTGGGAAGCCAAACTGAGCCAATCCCGAACAAAGCCTGTAATTTAACCTACAAGGAAGCAGGCAAGACTGAGAGACTTTTCATTTGCAGACTAGCTGCCCAGGGATAGTCAGGGGCTGCCAAGCGAGTCAGTGTCCCACGCAGGGGCAAGGCTGTTTTATTTCATTTCATTTATGCTGACAGTAATGCAATATTTCATTTATTCTGTGAAAAAGCTGTGTGTGGACTCGAACACTGCACCAATACACCCTTCTAATGAGCTAATTACCCCATATCCTCACAGTATTTTCAGGTTTAGGGATGTGGAAATAGAACCACAGTAGGTGCTAGCATACAGTTTGCTTGTAAACGTCTTGAAATTATTATGCAGCATGCAGTATATACACTATGGAGCATACAGGATGGGATCAGGAGACCGACGGTCACATAACCTCCCCCTACATCCCGCTCTCTCACAATCCTGACGGTCAGCATGCTGACAAACAGGTACTATTCCCACTCGTGGGTGTCCACGACACCCATAGACTGGGAATAGAACCCGTCGGTTGCCACCGAGCCCGCAAGGGGCTTGTTGCGCTCACCCCCTCTGCCAGGATTCCACTGCCAGGATCCCGGCATATGCATGCTGACCGCCGATCAAGCACACCACACCCGAGCATACAATATGTTAGAAAGCAACAAGCAGTTTTTAAGGGACTTTCTTTACTGGATGTAGTTCTCCCTCCAGAACAGCGCATGCCTCAATAACTATGTTCTAGGAAAAGAATCATCATTCTGCATCTGCAGCTAGCCTTGGTTAAACGGCTATGACAAGTCTCATGAGTGTACATCATTTCCTGTCACATCATCAGCTGCATGTGAGGAGAACATCTGTTCTACATCCCACAGTCCATTTGGAAAGCATTTGCAAATCACTGCGTGTAACAGGTGAAATGACTGGGTGAGTTCAAAAACGACCTTGATTAAAATGCCATCATTTCTTGAAACATATAGCAACGAAAGAATATTCGTGCCAAATATGAGTAATATTTAGATTTGGAAGACTAACTCACTTTAAACATGATGCTGCCCTACTTATTTTAGCTCCAATAATTTCGGCAATGATTGCGAAGACCAATTTCAGTCATAATTGAAAGCATTTTATGCTTGTCCTCTGGTATATGCTGCAAGGGAAAAATCACATAGGAGGTGTGAGGCAATGTGAATCATGGTCACGGCCCATCTTCTTTACTGGGGAAGTGGGCAGAATCTGGGGGTCTGGTCTGCTCTCTCAGGTGATCTGCCTGATATTTAGTCAGTAACTAAGAATAATTTGGATAAATAGGGCCTTTATTTACAAAGCTGAGACACTGATCAAATACAGATATGTCCTCATAAATCTAGCCTCAGAACAGACCTTCTAGGGGAAAAAAAATTGTGGGTTCTACATTGTAGCACGTTGTGTACAGATATACAAGTGTCATATCAAATTAATTAGCACAGCCCCATTGTGTGTCCTAGTTGTATTGCAACACATTTTCAGCAAAGAAGGCCAACGCTAGGAGTTTCTCACACAACTTCAAATGACAGGCTTTGCACCAGAGAAAATAAGCACCAATTGGTGGCAGGAGTTGGGGGAGTAAGGATGTTCATTTTTTTAGTTGTGTACAGCGTAAGCATAGTGTAAAAAAATATATGTCTATCTATATATAGCAGCAACGCCAAACATTGATGTTCACTGTCATGATGTAATTACTTCTCCGATTCAATTCTACTGCTTTACATTTACAAAAGAACGGAAGTTTGGCGCGTGCCTTTAGTGCTTCTAACTCTGGGGTTTATTTAGGTTTGTTAGCAAGCTAGAAAAAAATAAGATTTTACTTACCGATAAATCTATTTCTCGTAGTCCATAGTGGATGCTGGGGACTCCGTCAGGACCATGGGGATTAGCGGCTCCGCAGGAGACAGGGCACAAAAATAAAGCTTTAGGATCAGGTGGTGTGCACTGGCTCCTCCCCCTATGACCCTCCTCCAAGCCTCAGTTAGGATACTGTGCCCGGACGAGCGTACACAATAAGGAAGGATTTTGTATCCCGGGTAAGACTCATACCAGCCACACCAATCACACCGTACAACTTGTGATCTGAACCCAGTTAACAGTATGACAACGTAGGAGCCTCTGAACAGACGGCTCACAACAAGAACAACCCGATTTTTTTGTAACAATAACTATGTACAAGTATTGCAGACAATCCGCACTTGGGATGGGCGCCCAGCATCCACTACGGACTACGAGAAATAGATTTATCGGTAAGTAAAATCTTATTTTCTCTAAACGTCCTAGTGGATGCTGGGGACTCCGTCAGGACCATGGGGATTATACCAAAGCTCCCAAACGGGCGGGAGAGTGCGGATGACTCTGCAGCACCGAATGAGAGAACTCCAGGTCCTCTTTAGCCAGGGTATCAAATTTGTAGAATTTTACAAACGTGTTCTCCCCCGACCACGTAGCTGCTCGGCAGAGTTGTAATGCCGAGACCCCTCGGGCAGCCGCCCAGGATGAGCCCACCTTCCTTGTGGAATGGGCCTTGACAGATTTAGGCTGTGGCAGGCCTGCCACAGAATGTGCAAGTTGAATTGTGCTACAAATCCAACGAGCAATCGTCTGCTTAGAAGCAGGAGCACCCAGCTTGTTGGGTGCATACAGTATAAACAGCGAGTCAGATTTTCTGACTCCAGCCGTCCTTGAAATATATATTTTCAATGCCCTGACAACGTCCAGCAACTTGGAATCCTCCAAATCGCTAGTAGCCGCAGGCACCACAATAGGCTGGTTCAGGTGAAACGCTGACACCACCTTAGGCAGAAAATGAGGACGCGTCCGCAGTTCTGCCCTGTCCGAATGGAAAATCAGATATGGGCTTTTATACGATAAAGCCGCCAATTCTGACACTCTCCTGGCTGAAGCCAGGGCCAGTAGCATGGTTACTTTCCATGTAAGATATTTCAAATCCGCCGATTTGAGTGGCTCAAACCAATGGAATTTGAGAAAATCCAAAACTACATTAAGGTCCCACGGAGCCACTGGGGGCACAATCGGGGGCTGTATATGTAGTACTCCTTTTACAAAAGTCTGGACTTCAGGAACTGAAGCCAATTCTTTCTGGAAGAAAATCGACAGGGCCGAAATTTGAACCTTAATGGACCCCAACTTGAGGCCCATAGACAATCCTGTTTGCAGGAAATGTAGGAATCGACCCAATTGAAATTCCTCCGTGGGGGCCTTCCTGGCCTCGCACCACGCAACATATTTTCTCCAAATGCGGTGATAATGTTGTGCAGTCACCTCCTTCCTGGCTTTAACCAGTGTAGGGATGACCTCTTCCGGAATGCCTTTTTCCCTTAGAATTCGGCGTTCAACCGCCACGCCGTCAAACGCAGCCGCGGTAAGTCTTGGAATAGACACGGTCCCTGCTGAATCAGGTCCCGTCTTAGAGGTAGAGGCCACGGATTTTCCGTGAGCATCTCCTGAAGTTCCGGGTACCAAGTTCTTCTTGGCCAATCCGGAGCCACGAGTATCGTTCTTACTCCCCTTTGCCGTATAATTCTCAGTACTTTGGGTATGAGAGGCAGAGGAGGAAACACATACACTGACTGGAACACCCACGGTGTTACCAGAGCATCCACAGCTATTGCCTGAGGGTCTCTTGACCTGGCGCAATACCTGTCCAGTTTTTTGTTGAGGCGAGACGCCATCATATCCACCTTTGGTTTTTCCCAACGGTTCACAATCATGTGGAAGACTTCTGGATGAAGTCCCCACTCTCCCGGGTGTAGATCGTGTCTGCTGAGGAAGTCTGCTTCCCAGTTGTCCACTCCCGGAATGAACACTGCTGACAGTGCTATCACATGATCTTCCGCCCAGCGAAGAATCCTTGCAGCTTCTGCCATTGCTCTCCTGCTTCTTGTGCCGCCCTGTCTGTTTACGTGGGCGACTGCCGTGATGTTGTCCGACTGGATCAACACCGGCCGACCCTGAAGCAGGGGTTTTGCCAGGCTTAGAGCATTGTAAATCGCTCTTAGCTCCAGTATATTTATGTGAAGAGACATCTCCAGGCTTGACCATACTCCCTGGAAGTTTCTTCCCTGTGTGACCGCTCCCCAGCCTCTCAGACTGGCATCCGTGGTCACCAGGACCCAGTCCTGTATGCCGAATCTGCGGCCTTGTAACAGATGAGCACTCTGTAACCACCACAGAAGAGACACCCTTGTCCGTGGCGATAAGGTTATCCGCTGATGCATCTGCAGATGCGATCCGGACCATTTGTCCAGCAGATCCCACTGAAAAATTTGTGCGTGGAATCTGCCGAATGGGATTGCTTCGTAAGAAGCCACCATCTTTCCCAGGACTCTTGTGCATTGATGCACAGACACTTTTCCTGGTTTTAGGAGGTTCCTGACAAGTTCGGATAACTCCCTGGCTTTCTCCTCCGGAAGAAACACCTTTTTCTGAACCGTGTCCAGAATCATTCCCAGGAACAGCAGACATGTTGTCTGGGTCAACTGAGATTTTGGGAAATTCAGAATCCACCCGTGTTGTTGCAGCACTACTTGGGTTAGTGCTACTCCGTCCTCCAGCTGTTCTCTGGACCTTGCTCTTATCAGGAGATCGTCCAAGTAAGGGATAATTAATACGCCTTTTCTTCGCAGAAGAAACATCATTTCGGCCATTACCTTGGTAAAGACCCGAGGTGCCGTGGACAATCCAAACGGCAGCGTCTGAAACTGATAATGACAGTTTTGCACCACGAACCTGAGGTACCCTTGATGTGAAGGGCAAATTGGGACATGCAGGTAAGCATCCTTGATGTCCAGGGACACCATAAAGTCCCCTTCTTCCAGATTCGCTATCACTGCTCTGAGTGACTCCATCTTGAACTTGAATTTTTGTATGTACAGGTTCAAAGATTTCAGATTTAGAATAGGTCTTACCGAGCCGTCCGGCTTCGGTACCACAGATAGTGTGGAATAATACCCCTTTCCCTGTTGTAGGAGGGGTACCTTGACTATCACCTGCTGAGAATACAGCTTGTGAATGGCTTCCAATACCGTCGCCCTGTCTGAGGGAGACGTTGGCAGAGCAGACTTTAGGAACCGGCGAGGGGGAGACTTCTCGAATTCCAACCTGTAACCCTGAGATATTATCTGCAGGATCCAGGGGTCCACCTGTGAGCAAGCCCACTGCGCGCTGAAATTCTTGAGTCGACCCCCCACCGTTTCTGAGTCCGCTTGTAAAGCCCCAGCGTCATGCTGAGGGCTTTGCAGAACCCGCGGAGGGCTTCTGTTCCTGGGAAGGAGCTGCTTGCTGCCCTCTCTTACCCTTTCCTCTGCCTCGGGGCAGATATGACTGTCCTTTTGCCCGCTTGTTCTTATAGGACCGAAAGGACTGCGGCTGAAAAGACGGTGTCTTTTTCTGTTGGGAGGGGGTCTGAGGTAAAAAAGGTGGATTTCCCGGCCGTTGCCGTGGCCACCAGATCCGATAGACCGACGCCAAATAATTCCTCCCCTTTATACGGCAATACTTCCATATGCCGTTTGGAATCCGCATCACCTGACCACTGTCGTGTCCATAAACTTCTTCTGGCAGATATGGACATCGCACTTACTCTCGATGCCAGAGTGCAAATATCCCTCTGAGCATCTCGCATATAAAGAAAAGCATCCTTTAATTGCTCTAAAGTCTGTAAAATACTGTCCCTATCCAGGGTATCAATATTTTCAGTCAGGGAATCCGACCAGATCACCCCAGCACTGCACATCCAGGCTGAGGCGATGGCTGGTCGCAGTATAACACCAGTATGTGTGTATATACTTTTTAGGGTAGTTTCCAGCCTCCTATCAGCTGGATCCTTGAGGGCGGCCGTATCAGGAGACGGTAACGCCACTTGTTTTGATAAGCGTGTGAGCGCCTTATCCACCTTAGGGGGTGTTTCCCAGCGCGCCCTAACCTCTGGCGGGAAAGGGTATAATGCCAATAACTTTTTTGAAATTAGCACTTTTCTATCTGGGTTAACCCACGCTTCATCACATACATCATTCAATTCCTCTGATTCAGGAAAAACTACAGGTAGTTTTTTCACCCCCCACATAATACCCCTTTTTGTGGTACTTGCAGTACCAGAGATATGCAAAGCCTCCTTCATTGCCGTGATCATATAACGTGTGGCCCTACTTGAAAATACGTTTGTTTCTTCACCGTCGACACTAGATTCAGTGTCCGTGTCTGGGTCTGTGTCGACCGACTGAGGTAAAGGGCGTTTTACAGCCCCTGACGGTGTCTGAGACGCCTGGGCAGGTACCAACTGGTTTTCCGGCCGTCTCATGTCGTCAACTAATTTTTGTAATGTGCTGACATTATCACGTAATTCCATAAACAAAGCCATCCATTCCGGTGTCGACTCCCTGGGGGGTGACATCACCATTATCGGCAATTGCTCTGCCTCCACACCAACATCGTCCTCATACATGTCGACACACACGTACCGACACACAGCAGACACACAGGGAATGCTCTTATCGAAGACAGGACCCCACTAGCCCTTTGGGGAGACAGAGGGAGAGTTTGCCAGCACACACCCAAGCGCTATAATATATATGGGAACAACCTTATATAAGTGTTGTATCCTTATAGCAGCTTAAATATATAAAATATCGCCAAAAAAAGTGCCCCCCCTCTCTGTTTTACCCTGTTTCTGTAGTGCAGTGCAGGGGAGAGTCCTGGGAGCCTTCCTCACAGCGGAGCTGAGCAGGAAAATGGCGCTGTGTGCTGAGGAGAATAAGCCCCGCCCCCTATTCCGGCGGGCTTTTCTCCCGGAGTTTGAGATATCTGGCAGGGGTTAAATACATCCATATAGCCTCAAGGGCTATATGTGATGTATTTTTTAGCCATAAAAAGTATTATACATTGCTGCCCAGGGCGCCCCCAGCAGCGCCCTGCACCCTCCGTGACCTAATGGTGTGAAGTGTGTGACAACAATGGCGCACAGCTGCAGTGCTGTGCGCTACCTTCATGAAGACTGAAAAGCCTTCTGCCGCCGGTTTCTGGACCTTCAATCTTCAGCATCTGCAAGGGGGGTCGGCGGCGCGGCTCCGGGACGAACCCCAGGGTGAGACCTGTGTTCCGACTCCCTCTGGAGCTAATGGTGTCCAGTAGCCTAAGAAGCCAATCCATCCTGCACGCAGGTGAGTTGAACTTCTCTCCCCTAAGTCCCTCGATGCAGTGAGCCTGTTGCCAGCAGGACTCACTGAAAATAAAAAACCTAAAACTTTTTCTAAGCAGCTCCTTAAGAGAGCCACCTAGATTGCACCCTGCTCGGACGGGCACAAAAACCTAACTGAGGCTTGGAGGAGGGTCATAGGGGGAGGAGCCAGTGCACACCACCTGATCCTAAAGCTTTATTTTTGTGCCCTGTCTCCTGCGGAGCCGCTAATCCCCATGGTCCTGACGGAGTCCCCAGCATCCACTAGGACGTTTAGAGAAAACCCAGTTAGAATTTGGACTAAAGCATGTTGCAATGCAGGGGGGACAGATGTACCATGTGCAGAGAGATTTAGATTTTGGTGGGTTACAGTGTTTCTGTGCATGGTAAATACTGTCTGCTTAATTTCTACACTGCATTTTCGATTTCAGTTTGAACACATCTAACTCTCTCTGCACATGTTACATCTGTCCCACCTGCAATGCAACATGGTTTTGCCCAACTGCTAACTTTTTGGTTTGCTAACAAACCTGAATAAGGCCCCCTATACTCTAAATTCACACATACATCATCTAGCTAGAGAAGAAAACCAGCGGATAACTATAAATTAGTGTGTTTAATATTAATCTATAATGTACTCCTTTTGTTAAGTCTAGATGGGAAATTTGAACCTACCCAGAGTAAAGAGTATAGGTAATGCAGCAACCAGACAACATGGACTATATTCATCACATTCCTCCTTTACACACCTTGAGGCACTACATTTCACTAGTAGCGATGTTGGTGTATATAGATAAGAACAGGCTAGTCACTATTAGGCAAGGAGATACATAGAGGTGCAGTATGCAAGCTGGTCTACAACACTTTCTTTCATATGGTAAGGACTCAAAATTAAGTACAATGCGAATATACTGTTCAATAATAACAGCAGGGCTTTATAACATAACAATGGCAGCTTCCAAATGGTGTCATTTGAAGATAAGCAGACTAATGGGCAAAGTGTATTTTTTCACAAAATGTTCCAATATAATGATCACATTGGTGAGTCCTGGAGCCAGAGTCCATTTGTAGCAGTTCTTATTTTTAATGAACTCTTGATTAGGGCTGTTTGTAATCATTTATTCATAATTTAGCCTCTGGGGAGCTCAGTGTCTCCTAATCAGTTTAAAGCCATCTGTTGGCTGCACTATAATGTAGAAACAAGAAAATAAATAAAATACATTTGCACAGGCAGCCAGTAAAGAACACGTATGTTTTTAAGGCAAGCAAAGATGTTTATTGCAATTGATCAGAACAAAAAAGGAGAGAAAAAAACCTTGAACTAAAGATAGGCAAGTGTAGTTTTCAGCAATGATATGCAGCACTTGCTACTCGACTAGTGGCAAACCACTGCTCCTGGATTCCACCACACATAAACCCATCTTACCTACACATGTAAAGGGGACTGACCAGTGGCTAAGTGGTAATGCCGCATAACTCATACTGAGGTCATTCTGTGTCACAGTTGTTCTTACCTTAGCTTTTCCAATAAGTGCTTTATATTCTGGCAACTAACTTTAGGGAGCAGCCTGGTCTGGGCAGTGTGGCTGTAGTTTTATACTTCCAATTTGCATAAAGGATTATACTGTGCACCACGAGATGTGCAGTCAGTTTTAATGGCGATGTACCGTCTAATTGTCTCTATTATGCTACTATATGTTCTCCTATACCATTTCAGTACAGTTTGGAAATTTCTCTTCTACCTTAACACAACTTACTAAATCCAACATGTCATAGAATCATAGAATTTGACGGCAGATAAGAACCACTTGGCCCATCTAGTCTGACCCTTTTTTTTTTTTTATCCTTTAGGCAATCTCAACCCTTTTTGAACCTTAATTCTTTGTAAGGATATTCATATGCCTATCAGGTGTCTAATAACTGCTATATCTTTGGGAAGGTCCTACTTTTGAGACCGTGGTCAGTTATGACACAAACTGGATAAAAGCATAGCAATTATGTTTAATTGTGAGTGACTTGTAGTATAGTATTGACCAGATGAGGAAGACTGTAAACTTCAGTGTATGCCAGCTTAACATATACTGCATATTGTGGAAGTAGCCTTCTTTGTTTTTGTTTATTTTAAAATATTCAAATTGAATATTATTTACATTTTATAAAGATACAGAAATAAAGGGGAAAAAGGTATACACAGACGCATACACACTAGAAGCACACGCTCATGCAACGCATGGAAAAACAATAACAGAAAAAAGTAGATCCTTATAAACTGGAAAAGGGACAGGCCTGAAGCATCTTAAAAAAATCTACTAGAATACCTACAATTATGCTAAAGTAGTAGAATGTATGCAACATATCAATATGCAAGATATATTTACTAACCTTTATAGTTGACCAATTAAAAAATTAAGGACATTTTAGTTTTAATCTTCACAAAACAGGCGAAATTGTCAAATTTAAAAAATCTGATGGTTAATATAGTCAATTACTATGCAATAAAAAAATCAGCTACTTGTTTTGGCTGAACTTTAATATTTAAAAATAAATTTGAATCAGTAGTGCGTCACAATCCACTAATAGGTCATCATTTTTATGACTTGTTCAAGAATCTTAGCATTGCAGAAATGAGGATGAACAATGAGCCTGACTAATGTTTAAAAGTAAAGCAAAAAAGCAAGTAACTGGGCAAACCCATGATGCGCTGCAGTTGGGCCGGACTTGGGGCGTATATGTGGTGTGTGTGTGTGTGTGTGTGTGTGTGTGTGTGTGTGTGTGTGTGTGTGTGTGTATATTTCTCTGACGTCCTAGTGGATGCTGGGGACTCCGTCAGGACCATGGGGATTAGCGGCTCCGCAGGAGACAGGGCACAAAAATAAAGCTTTAGGATCAGGTGGTGTGCACTGGCTCCTCCCCCCATGACCCTCCTCCAAGCCTCAGTTAGGTTTTTGTGCCCGTCCGAGCAGGGTGCAATCTAGGTGGCTCTCCGAAAGAGCTGCTTAGAAAAAGTTTTTAGGTTTTTTATTTTACAGTGAGTCCTGCTGGCAACAGGCTCACTGCAACGAGGGACTTAGGGGAGAGGAAGTGAACTCACCTGCGTGCAGGATGGATTGGCTTCTTAGGCTACTGGACACCATTAGCTCCAGAGGGATCGAACACAGGCCCAGCCATGGAGTCCGGTCCCGGAGCCGCGCCGCCGACCCCCTTGCAGATGCCGAAAAGTGAAGAGGTCCAGAAACCGGCGGCAGAAGACTTTTCAGTCTTCATGAGGTAGCGCACAGCACTGCAGCTGTGCGCCATTGTTGTCACACACTTCACACCAGCGGTCACGGAGGGTGCAGGGCGCTGCGGGGGGCGCCCTGGGCAGCAATGAAATACCTATACTGGCTAAAAGATACATCACATATAGCCCCTGGGGCTATATGGATGTATTTAACCCCTGCCAGGTCTCAGAAAAACTGGAGAAGAAGCCTGCCGAAAAGGGGGCGGGGCCTATTCTCCTCAGCACACAGCGCCATTTTCCCTCACAGAAATGCTGGTGGGAAGGCTCCCAGGCTCTCCCCTGCACTGCACTACAGAAACAGGGTTAAAACAGAGAGGGGGGGCACTTATTTGGCGATATGATTATATATATTAAGATGCTATAAGGGAAAAACACTTTTATAAAGGTTGTCCCTGTATAATTATAGCGTTTTGGTGTGTGCTGGCAAACTCTCCCTCTGTCTCTCCAAAGGGCTAGTGGGGTCCTGTCCTCTATCAGAGCATTCCCTGTGTGTGTGCTGTGTGTCGGTACGTGTGTGTCGACATGTATGAGGACGATGTTGGTGAGGAGGCGGAGCAATTGCCTGTAATGGTGATGTCACTCTCTAGGGAGTCGACACCGGAATGGATGGCTTATTTAAGGAATTACGTGATAATGTCAACACGCTGCAAGGTCGGTTAACGACATGAGACGGCCGGCAAACCAATTAGTACCTGTCCAGGCGTCTCAAACACCGTCAGGAGCGTTAAAACGTCCTTTTACCTCAGTCGGTCGACACAGACACAGACACGGACACTGACTCCAGTGTCGACGGTGAAGAAACAAACGTATTTTCCTTTAGGGCCACACGTTACTTGTTAAGGGCAATGAAGGAGGTGTTACATATTTCTGATACTACAAGTACCACAAAAAAGGGTATTATGTGGAGTGTGAAAAAACTACCTGTAGTTTTTCCTGAATCAGATAAATTAAATGAAGTGTGTGATGATGCGTGGGTTTCCCCCGATAGAAAATTATTGGCGGTATACCCTTTCCCGCCAGAAGTTAGGGCGCGTTGGGAAACACCCCTTAGGGTGGATAAGGCGCTCACACGCTTATCAAAACAAGTGGCGTTACCGTCTCCAGATACGGCCGCCCTCAAGGAGCCAGCTGATAGGAGGCTGGAAAATATCCTAAAAAGTATATACACACATACTGGTGTTATACTGCGACCAGCGATCGCCTCAGCCTGGATGTGCAGCGCTGGGGTGGCTTGGTCGGATTCCCTGACTGAAAATATTGATACCCTTGACAGGGACAGTATTTTATTGACTATAGAGCATTTAAAGGATGCATTTCTATATATGCGAGATGCACAGAGGGATATTTACACTCTGGCATCAAGAGTAAGTGCGATGTCCATATCTGCCAGAAGTTGTTTATGGACACGACAGTGGTCAGGTGATGCAGATTCCAAACGGCACATGGAAGTATTGCCGTATAAGGGAGAAAAAGACAACGTCTTTTCAGCCTCAGTCCTTTCGTCCCCATAAAGCGGGCAAAAGGCCAGTCATATCTGCCATGGGATAGAGGAAAGGGAAGAAGACTGCAGCAGGCAGCCCCTTCCCAGGAACAGAAGCCCTCCACCGCTTCTGCCAAGTCCTCAGCATGACGCTGGGGCCGTACAAGCGGACTCAGGTGCGGTGGGGGGTCGTCTCAAGAGTTTCAGCACGCAGTGGGCTCACTCGCAAGTGGACCCCTGGATCCTACAAGTAGTATCCCAGGGGTACAGATTGGAGATTTGAGACGTCTCCCCCTCGCAGGTTCCTGAAGTCTGCTTTACCAACGTCTCCCTCCGACAGGGAGGCAGTAGTGGAAAATTCACAAGCTGTATTCCCAGCAGGTGATAATCAAAGTACCCCTCCTACAACAAGGAAAGGGGTATTATTCCACACTATATTGTGGTACTGAAGCCAGACGGCTCGGTGAGACCTATTCTAAATCTGAAATATTTGAACACTTACATACAAAGGTTCAAATCAAGATGGAGTCACTCAGAGCAGTGATAGCGAACCAGGAAGAAGGGGACTATATGGTGTCCCGGGACATCAGGTATGCTTACCTCCATGTCCAAATTTGCCCTTCTCACGAAGGGTACCTCAGGTTCGTGGTACAGAACTGTCACTATCAGTTTCAGACGCTGCCGGTTGGATTGTCCACGGCACCCCGGGTCCTTACCAAGGTAATGGCCGAAATGATGATTCTTCTTCAAAGAAAATGGACGATCTCCTGATAAGGGCAAGGTCCAGAGAACAGTTGGAGGTCGGAGTAGCACTATCTCAAGTAGTTCTACGACAGCACGGGTGGATTCTAAATATTCCAAAACCGCAGCTGTTTCCGACGACACGTCTGCTGTTCCTAGGGATGATTCTGGACACAGTCCAGAAAAAGGTGTTTCTCCCGGAGAAGAAAGCCAGGGAGTTATCCGAGCTAGTCAGGAACCTCCTAAAACCAGGAAAAGTGTCAGTGCATCATTGCACAAGGGTCCTGGGAAAAATGGTGGCTTCTTACGAAGCGATTCCATTCGGCAGATTTCACGCAAGAACTTTTCAGTGGGATCTGCTGGAAAAATGGTCCGGATCGCATCTTCAGATGCATCAGCGGATAACCCTGTCTCCAAGGACAAGGGTGTTTCTTCTGCGGTGGCTGCAGAGTGCTCATCTACTAAAAGGCCGCAGATTCGGCATTCAGGACTGGGTCCTGGTGACCACGGATGCCAGCCTGAGAGGCTGGGGAGCAGTCACACAGGGAAAAAATTTCCAGGGAGTGTGATCAAGTCTGGAGACTTCTCTCCACATAAATATACTGGAGCTAAGGGCAATTTACAATGTTCTAAGCTTAGCAAGACCTCTGCTTCAAGGTCAGCCGGTATTGATCCAGTGGGACAACATCACGGCAGTCGCCCACGTAAACAGACAGGGCGGCACAAGAAGCAGGAGGGCAATGGCAGAAACTGCAAGGATTCTTCGCTGGGCGAAAAATCATGTGATAGCACTGTCAGCAGTGTTCATTCCGGGAGTGGACAACTGGGAAGCAGACTTCCTCAGCAGGCACGACCTCCACCCGGGAGAGTGGGGACTTCATCCAGAAGTCTTCCACATGATTGTGAACCGTTGGGAAAAACCAAAGGTGGATATGATGGCGTCTCGCCTCAACAAAAAACTGGACAGGTATTGCGCCAGGTCAAGAGACCCTCAGGCAATAGCTGTGGACGCTCTGGTAACACCGTGGGTGGTTCCAGTCAGTGTATGTGTTTCCTTCTCTGCCTCTCATACCAAAAGTACTGAGAATTATACGGCAAAGGGGAGTAAGAACGATACTCGTGGCTCCGGATTGGCCAAGAAGAACTTGGTACCCGGAACTTCAGGAGATGCTCACGGAAGATCCGTGGCCTCTACCTCTAAGACGGGACCTGCTTCAGCAGGGACCGTGTCTATTCCAAGACTTACCGCGGCTGCGTTTGACGGCATGGCGGTTGAACGCCGAATTCTAAGGGAAAAAGGGCATTCCGGAAGAGGTCATTCCTACACTGGTAAAAGCCAGGAAGGAGGTGACTGCACAACATTATCACCGCATTTGGAGAAAATATGTTGCGTGGTGTGAGGCCAGGAAGGCCCCCACGGAGGAATTTCAATTGGGTCGATTCCTACATTTCCTGCAAACAGGATTGTCTATGGGCCTCAAATTGGGGTTCATTAAGGTTCAAATTTCGGCCCTGTCGATTTTCTTCCAGAAAGAATTGGCTTCAGTTCCTGAAGTCCAGACTTTTGTAAAAGGAGTACTACATATACAGCCCCCGGTTGTGCCCCCAGTGGCTCCGTGGGACCTTAATGTAGTTTTGGATTTTCTCAAATCCCATTGGTTTGAGCCACTCAAATCGGTGGATTTGAAATATCTTACATGGAAAGTAACCATGCTACTGGCCCTGGCTTCAGCCAGGAGAGTGTCAGAATTGGCGGCTTTATCGTATAAAAGCCCATATCTGATTTTCCATTCGGACGGGGCAGAACTGCGGACGCGTCCTCAGTTTCTGCCTTAGGTGGTGTCAGCGTTTCACCTGAACCAGCCTATTGTGGTGCCTGCGGCTACTAGCGATTTGGAGGATTCCAAGTTGCTGGACGTTGTCAGGGCATTGAAAATATATATTTCAAGGACGGCTGGAGTCAGAAAATCTGACTCGCTGTTTATACTGTATGCACCCAACAAGCTAGGTGCTCCTGCTTCTAAGCAGACGATTGCTCGTTGGATTTGTAGCACAATTCAACTTGCACATTCTGTGGCAGGCCTGCCACAGCCTAAATCTGTCAAGGCCCATTCCACAAGGAAGGTGGGCTCATCCTGGGCGGCTGCCCGAGGGGTCTCGGCATTACAACTCTGCCGAGCAGCTACGTGGTCGGGGGAGAACACGTTTGTAAAATTCTACAAATTTGATACCCTGGCTAAAGAGGACCTGGAGTTCTCTCATTCGGTGCTGCAGAGTCATCCGCACTCTCCCGCCCGTTTGGGAGCTTTGGTATAATCCCCATGGTCCTGACGGAGTCCCCAGCATCCACTAGGACGTCAGAGAAAATAAGATTTTACTTACCGATAAATCTATTTCTCGTAGTCCATAGTGGATGCTGGGCGCCCATCCCAAGTGCGGATTGTCTGCAATACTTGTACATAGTTATTGTTACAAAAAAATCGGGTTGTTATTGTTGTGAGCCGTCTGTTCAGAGGCTCCTACGTTTGTCATACTGTTAACTGGGTTCAGATCACAAGTTGTACGGTGTGATTGGTG